>NW_008586664.1:0-32845 GCF_000691845.1 Merops nubicus | reverse complement strand
TCCCCTGGTTCTAGCTGGGTGGTTGAGTGATTTCTCTCAGGATCCCAGGGCCTTTCTTCAAAACACTTGAAGGATGTCCTGTTTATTCATTTCACTCCTCACTCACCTCATTTCCAAAAACACCAACACCCCTCTTCACAGCACATCACTACAAAGAAGTCAGCATGGATTTACTGGCATGTACTTAACCCTTCTTAGTCCACGTCCCTTTTCCTTCATGGCTTTTCCAGTCAGCATCATGCCGGTGCTTGTAGGAAGCCATTGAGTGGCAGTGGTGATGGCTCAAAGACTAGTTACTGTGGTGGTTGGGGACTACACAGGTGAAGCAACTGTCAGGCTGCCAGTAGCTGCACACCTTGCTTTAGAGGAGGATAATCTTTTCCCCCTCCATTACACGGGCTAGTCTTGCTATAGGCATCTTGTTTAGCCTCCTGTACCTCAGCTGCTTCTGGAGCCCATGGAAAAGACTGATGAGGCCAGATCGCAACTCCAAGCACCAAAATGAGTTTCCTGCTTGCAGTCCCTCTCCAGAAGAGCGTGTCTTTCTCCAGTGAGTACACAGGGAGGCTGGAGAGAGCAGCTGGCTAAAATACTGACAGCGGGTGAATGGGTATTCCTGTTCATGCTTCCCTTCACCTAGAAAATAAAGCTGATAGTATTTCTTCTCCTCTGTCAACTGTGTTGAGAATCAGGAACACCTCAGCAAGAGGTGGTCTCATGAGGACTCTCTCACGGACACGGCCACAGCTCTGATGGAGGCTGTGTGAGTGTGCAGGAGAGAGCCATTGAAAAAACAGGGGTTTAAGAGGTGGGGTATGTCTCTTTCGTAGCCATAAGCAAAGCGTCATCATAGAAGTGTCCTGGGGTTTGACTGTGAAAATACAGTCCCCTTAAAATAACTGGCCACATAATCAGTTTTAAAATAGAGCAAGGTTAACGTTGATTAACCACAAGCAACAGTTTAGATCATAAAAATAAAACATTAGCATCTTTTTACACTCTTCTCAGTGTTACATGAAACAACATTTGACCACAGCCTTTTAAAGCTGCATGTTAATTTTTATTGTGAAGTGTTCCTCTCTCTTGCTCCAGCAGCAGAGCTGGTGGAGTGCTCAACAGCTCTTTTTTTTTTTTTTTTTTTTTTTTCCTTTCTTAGGAGACTGATTTGTTTAGTGGTAGAGGATTTCTCAATTTTTCAAGTTTTATTTACCATTCTTATTTTACTCCAGGAAAGGAAAAACATTTCTCTACATCCAGACATTAGCCACACAGAACTGTGGAAGCAAAGAAAACATAACTTCATTCTTGTGGTTTGAAAATGCCTCCTTTTCCCTGTTTGTTTGTTTTTAAGAGAGAGGTGTTTTTGGTTTTTAGTTTTCCTTTGGTGAGTTAAATCAGTGAAGACATCACTGGGCTACTACTGGAAAATCTCCTACTGACTTCAGCTGAAAAGATCCCATCTAAAACCTACAAAAGTAAAAAAATACATATAAAAATTTTACAGCATCATGAATGAGGACACAGATAGAAAAACCTTTGCAGATATTATCATCATCTTTGTCTTAAAAATTCTTCTCTGAGTTGGTTTTGTGGGTTTATCATGTCCATATACCGCTAAAGAGTGTTCTTCTTGTAACAAAACTTTCCTCATGCAAAACACTCACAGAGCTGATTATGAAGCCCTAAAGAAATACCAGGTCTTGGCTTACTCACTGCATTAGAAAGGCAAATGCTTTTTGTCGTGGCTTGCTGCTGGCTTGGCTTTGTTGGGATGTTTTTTAATTCAACAAAATTATAATTTTACATTCAGATTGGAAGTTTGGTTAAAAATAGCTATTGAAAACAATTCTTCAAATCTGAAGATGTTTTCCATAGAGATTGTATCCAAAGTAGCCATAGGTCTTTAGAGTTGCCTTGATGTTTATGGGATTTCTACACTATATTGAATTGGCTTAATTGGCTGACAACAAAACCATGACTCTCCAGCGTGGTTATAATAGATGGCTCATGCAAGACTCTTGCACGTTTGCACACATCAGCCTTTGAAATAAAGTGTTTGTCTGGCTGTAGATGGTGGCTGCTTCTTTTGTAAGACAAAAGAGCTCTGTTGAAAACCCTCACTTAGTTGTCATCACCCTAAAATCAGAGATACTGAAAGAGGAAAACTGAAGACAACAACTTCTCTAAGGATTACTCTTCGTGACTGCTCTTGAAAGTAAACCGTTATGAAAAAAAAAATGGAATGCCATAATATGGGGGTGACTTCATATTTCTCCATGGGAATTTTGTTTTCCACTGCCTCCCTTTAAGAGGTAGTTTCTTACTTTAGATAAGGGAAGTTCCATCAGCTGCTTCATAGAGCAAAACTGACACCCACTGGCCACCCCCAGTACTTGAAACATTTTGAGCTATTGAGCATTCCTTGCTTCAGGGCAGAGCAGGAGAAATTAAGAGGTGGAACAACCTTCTAGATCATCTCAGCCCTTCTTCCTTACAGTGCATGACATCATCTTTCTCTGTTGTAGCCCCAGATATCGATTCCCACGAAGTGGGACAATGCATGACGCAGTTCTCAGGCTCCCTTTCATTCCTTAGGAGATCGGTCCTATAAATTCCTCTTACATGACAAATGACAGAGCTCCTATCCCTTTCTGTGGGAGGATGGACCAGCTTTACTGACCATTTTCCCCTTAAAATTCAAGAAGACATTTCATTTGCGCCGTCTTGGGCTTGCTGTGCCCACGGCCCAGCGCACTTCCCTGCATCACCCATGCGTGCGGTGGCTGCTGCTCAGCCAGACTTGCTCCGTTCTGCTCTGGTGGAGCTTCGTCTCTTCTGCGGCCCACGCTGCTCAGCGCAATCCTCATTCCTCGTCACGCCGTCGCCTCCCATCGATGGAGCTTCATTGTCAAGGCTCCCAAAGATAATGTTTCCTACCAAGAACTGTCACCTGTGTGTTGAGTGAAGACGTGTCCCTTTCTGTGCCCCTGTCACAGCACAGGCCAGAATGACATTGGCATTCATACATTTATTTTTCAGTCACGTTGCATGCTTATATCTGATTTGCTATCCACTTAGGCACTTCTAACATGATTGCCTTGTAAGTAGCTCCTTCCTACCAAATATCTTTGGTTTAGATTATATTTATCTCCTCATGGAGAACTTCAATCTTCTCTGAGATTCAATCTAATTCTCTTATTTCCTCCACATGTCATATATCATCATGTGCTACTCTCTGGGATTATTCCTTGCTTCCATCTAGTCCTTGAAACTCTTCTCCACTCTCTTATATGTTGCTGATTTCATATAGTACACTATATTCTACATGGAACATGTCACTTGGCTGAAGGGTACACTATTATATTTTATGTAACCAGCGTGCCCTTTCATGCCTGTGTGATCATTTTGCACTTTAGCTATTTCAAACAGCCCAGTAGTATATTATTCAAAATTTAAAGCATGGCATCTCCAAAGTGCTGTCCTGTTTCTTACCACAGTTTCCAGGCAGGGCAGAGTAACTTACATCGTTAAACAGGGAAGATGTGTTTTGGTGCTAAGCATGCACCATGCACGCTCTCCCTCCCTGTGCCACTGTCAGAGCTGGCTCAGCCTCAGGGCAAAAAGGAAACTGGGATAAGCTCTGCCCTCCCCTTCTGAACACACGTGCATTCAGATTGTGACAGACAAATAGCTCTGTCAGTGCCATCAGGGGGAACCGGCCCAAGATAGCAGGGCCACTCATTGACACACGCTCAGTGTCCATACTACAAGGGAGGAAGACCTGACTTGACTTCCCAAGTCCAGGGTGCATCTGCTTTGAGTTAGCTCGGTTGTTAGTCCAGCCCCAGCTCTGAAGCGTTTGCCTTTCAGAGGGGTCACTGAAGACAAATCGTGGCTCTGGGTTAACAAGACAAAACTACTTGGCCCATTGCTGCACAATGTTATCTGTGAGCATGCAGGGATGTCCTGTCTGCCCAGGCGTTGAGGAGCAATGGGGAAGAAGCTCGAAGTCCTATCCGAGAACAAATGTATTGGGAAGGTTCATCAGCTTCAGCAGAAAGAACCAACCAGGAACCTGTCCCCTCCCGGTACAAATACTCATTATTGCCTTTCACTGTGGCTTCTAGTCTTGCCTGAATTACAGTTTCTCACAAATTACAATGTGAAGCCTTGTAGCAGGAGGGTGAAGTGGTTACCTGGAAAATATGGAGCCACTTCATGCCTAGATGTCACCATGTCCTAGAGGTGCTGGCCGCTGGTAGGACAGAGGGGACACCGTGTGGCCTCACTGGGGGGACTGAGCTCCCTCTGCAGAGAGGGGCCACACACAACTGAACTGAAGCAGGGGATACATCTTCCCTGCTTTCCCTCTGCTGTGATAACACCATTAAAATAGTACTAAATTGCCATACACGTGGCTGACAGCTACATATCATGTATTGATTTTCCTTGCTTAAAGCTTAGCCATGATTTCAGGCACGCAAAGATCCATGGTATCAAAATGATTTGTCAGTAAACTGCTTTTTATGTTAAAAAGGGAGGGAAAGAAAGATGTGCAATAAAAAGTCCTGGGGTTTTCAGGCTATGCCATAGGCAATCATGGGATTGTGAGGATAGGCGTAAGTGCCCACACAAATTATATGCTTTCTCTGCTGCTTCTGTCTGAATGGTCTTTTCCTTACACAAAGTTTGTCTCTATAGGGTTCCTGGGGGAGACAACTGTTTATATAGATGAACCTTGTGTTGGTTAGCTTTCAGTTTTCATTTTTCTAAGCAATTTCTGAAAAAGGACCTACCCCATCACCCTCCAGGACATTTGCTTATTCAAGGTCTGCAAGAAGGATTATTTGCTCCAGCTCTCGGTGTGGGGTACAAGAAGCAGCTGTATGTTTGCAGAGGCACAGGACCCATTTTGGTCATGCAGCTTCGTGGATGTGTTTGGACACCAAGTCCCTGCGCTCTCCCCTGCTCTCAGGTCATCATTCTGAAAGCCCAGTCCCATTTGGACGTGAGTTATAGCTGGGTGTCTCTGCTTTGCAATTTCCCAAGTCCATATATAAGTGTATGGTGTTGATGTACAACAGGTGGCCCTGATCTTATTAATATTTGACTTTTTAAAAGTAGACATCACAACCACTGTACTGCATCCTATTGAGACCTCTTCACTATGCCATAAACTGTGAGGTCAGTATCTTGCTACCCCTGTTTCCGTCTTTTCACTTTAACAGCGAGCGCTGTCTCTGCCGCAGCGGAAGCCGTGGGCTTTCTACATAGCAACAAATGACTCGAGGACACTTCTGAAACACACGTGAGAGCCCTTTGCAAACTGACACCCACTCACATGAAGGTTTGGATGCCAAGAAAACCCTCAAAGAGGGACAAGATGGAGACCAAGATGACCCTTCAAAATCATCTATGAGTATAGTTCACTGGGATCATGCATGGATGGAAATGGTCCCCATCGAGTTTGTGCTGCTGGGTACAGGCTAATCACATACCCCATACGTTACTGTACGCCAGTATATGTTTACTTGTCAGCTGAGGCTTCAGGATAAAATGAGAACTTCAAGACGCTGATTCTCTGAAAAAAGTCAAGGGCTGAGAGCCCTTCTGACTTCCCATATCTCAAAAATCTATACAGAGATCCAGCGAGCCAGTATAGCTGTGCAATCCAAGCACTTTCTGTGAGGGACGTGAATGCAGGGAGGAAATCCCAAGAACCAGTTTAACACTCCTTTCAATGTAAACTTGTTTATAGACTCACAACATTACCAGCTATGTTTCTGTTACAAGACAACTGCTTTCTTTTCACTTTGATAACCAAGAACTGCAGATGTGGTTGGGCTGGGTTTTTTTTCCCTGATGTTTCAGTCTCCTTTTCAGCTGCATGAAATGCAGAATTTTCCTTTCAATTTTCCGGTTTAGGTCTCAATCCAACAAAATTCTTAAGTCAGTATTTCCAGTTGAAGTTGGCCTTTTTTTTTTCCATCAGGAGGCTGAATTGGATAGGCTCCATATGTGCCTCTTCCAACCTAAATTACTCCCTGTCCCCCCACCCCCCCTTAATAGTAACAGTGCTTAATATTTTCTGCAAGAGTCTCCCATGGCTATCACAGAACAAAAAGGTTCAAAGATGTTATAATCCACATATGCAGGAGGCAAGGACAGAGACAGAAAGGGCAACATAAGTGCAGAAAAACAATTGGTTTCCAGTGGTCTAATAATTTTTTGCAGTATTGTGGCTATCAGGGAGAGGTTTCAAGAGAAATTGTGTGCTCATCCCAAAACTTTGCCCTTCAGGCATATTTAAAATCCACAGCCAATTTCCAGCCTTGCAATGACTCTTCTAGTTTGGGGGGTTTAATATTATTTTTAAAGGCATTTGAAAAATAAATGCACTGATCAAAGGGTTTTCTGGAATTGTAGCTTGCTTTCTACCTTTTCATAAATAATGGAAATACACAGCCAAGGCGTAGCAAGCGTGTGGCTGTACTATTTATTGCTTTCCTCTGGGGAGCCATTTATCTTACAACTGCTACAGTTTACTTTCCAAAACGTGCCTGATTGTAACACTTGCAAATGCATATTTTTTTTTAAAGTTGGGCTTGATAATTTATGCACTCACGCTTCCAGATCACACATTACTTTTAAAGCTTCCCTTTTCACAATGATATTTCCCCATTTTCATAAAAATAAAGCAGGGGGAAAAAAACCCACCTGTGATATACCTGAGGGGAAATTCATGTAGATGAAGAATAAAAGTTCCATCACACTGCTTGCTGTATCATATTCATCTTTTTGGGCCACAACCTACACCACGCATAGTAAGACTAAAAACAAATTTTTTTAGAATTTAATCCAAATTGTAGCTCAGAATTAGAATCATTAGTTCAGAATAGGAGAAATAAGAAAAAAAAAAAGAAAAAAAAAAAGAAAAAAAAAAAGCTATGCAAGTTTATTTTACCTGAAGACCCATCCTTTACAATTTATCTCTACAGATAGAAAAATGTGCAGTTTGGTAGAATGTTTTCCGCTAATCCCCCAAACTGCTGGATTTTTTCCTCCATTTTCATTTCTGCTAATCAAACTTGGAATATGTCCATGCCAAACTTCACTTCTGGATTTGGGCTCTTCAGTTTTCTTAATAAAAAAAAAAAAAAACCAAAACAGACCAGTGAATGGAAATTATTTCAATGTTGATTTTTTTTAGTTAAAATTAATATTTTCTGGTTTTTTTTTCTTTTTTAATTTTCAGCTAGTTTTGAATTTTATTCTGGCTTTTAATCCATAGCTGCAGGCATGACAGCAGTCTGAAGAGAGGACAGAACCAAGGAGAAGTCCCCAGCAAAGGCTCTGTGAAATGAAAACAGGTAGAGAATAACTAAGGAATGATATTACCTGTATTCTGATCAAGTTTTTGATATTCAGTGCTTTCTTGCCAACGTATTTAACAAATGAAACCACAGTCACAGATATCAGGGCATTCCAGATCATTTTCTCTCTGTGTATTTTACCCCCTCACTGAGGTTCCCATTGCTGAGCCTGAGAGGTTCCTGACAACCAACCCTTACAAAAAAAGGAGCTATAATATTTCTGGCCATTTTTATGTTTACCAGTAAGAAAACCAAAGTGATACATAATCTCCTTGCCCTATGTATGCCTATTTGTTTTAGGGCACTGTAAGCCAATTTTGGTAGAGGAAAGGCCATTTTGTCATATTTTCTTTAATACCAGCTACTACTCAGTGAGGCAATATACCTTGCCATTCACAGTAGGGTGGCTACCCAAAATTAGCGATGGATATTTTTAGGTGTGCATTTTTGAAGGCTGGAGAGCAGATGATAAAGCACGGCCCCACAGAGGTTGCCTTTGCAGTTGTGCATGTTTGCAGGGAATCTCCTTGAACTTTTCCAGAGCAAAACACTCTGCACCTTTCCAGGAACTTAGCTCCTAGTGCTCCTCAGAGCCATGTAGTGCATTATAAATCCCTCATCCCTGACATTCCCAAACTCTTCACCATCCTCATGAGCATATCCTGATAAAATCCCTGCACAAAAGGAAAGCAGGGGCACAAGAGCCTCTTGCAAAACCAGAATCAGGGAGCACGTGGGCTGCTCGCCGTCTCCTCCAGCCTGACAGCTTTCCCCAGTGAAAGGTTTTAGAGCAAGAAAGCGAGGGGTAATTTACAAAACAACCCCCAAAACTTTCCACTATGCTTGAACTTTTTTTTTCTGCAGTAAAAGGCACATGAGTGTCATGTTTTTTTATCAGCTTTTCCTATTGTTTTTGCACAGAGCTAATGTAACTGCCATGCTATAGCAATATACAGCTGCCCTTTGAAATGCAGGGGTGAATGTCAGTTAGGCAGTATTTATGCTTTTCGTGGTGTCAGAGTAATTGGCATCACCTTCGTTTTAAGTACACGATGAAACAATAAATTCAAAGTCCCCACAGAACATAGCAGAAAGGGTTTAAACTATAGGATAAAAAAGAAAAAAAAAAAAAGTATAAAGATCAGGGCTGCATTTCAGCACCTCATTTTGGACACAGTAAAGTTTAAACCCAGGGCAAAATCCCACTGCTGGGAATTCAGCAAGAGGTGCCAGGTCTACATGCTGGCACAGAGATGAGGATGGAGGAGTGTGTTTTCTGAGGCTGTGGACTAGAGACACCTGAGCCATTTGGATTCCCTTTTGTTCTCCATTTGTCCACCCTAAAGCCTTTCTTTCTCCCTTTTTTTTTATTCATACAGCATCCAGTTTCATTAAATGTTTATGACCCTATTACAGAATACAGTTTTAGATTACTATAATAAAAGGGAGTTGATAAAACTTCATTATCTGTGGTGGCAGAGGAAGAATAAAATCTTATACCTTCAAGTTTGCCCCTAATATTGGTTGTAATAATTTTTTTAAAAGCCAAAGCACACACACACAAAAACCCTGAAAAGCCAGATTCACTGTTCCTAGACTCAATGTCACAATGTCACTGTTGGAAATGGGTATATCAAGCATACAAGGAAAATTTTACTAAAGCCACAATTTCTTTGTCACTATTTCTAATTTCAGGGCCACACCTTTTTGTTCCTGATGTTACTAGGGTGGGAGGTATACGACAGTAAAAGTACAGGAGCATCACCTCAGCAAGGACAAATTTATAACCGAGTCAGGGTGTGGAGCTCAGAAATTCCTGTGATCTTTTCCTTTAAAGAATAAATTGATGGTACTTTAATCATTTATCAGAAGGAAGAAAGTGTTTGTTTCAAAGGCATAGAACGAGGGCTTTAAAATTAAACTCCCCTCATCTTCGGCTTCTGAGTGAACGCAGGAGCAATAAGGATTTTTTAGATCTGCAGAGATGTTTTAATTCCTTTATGTTCTACAAGTCAAAAAAAAAATAATAATCTCTTTTCCTCCTTCTTGCCAGGTGCGCAAAAAGGCGCACTTTATTCTGATAAAATCCAATTCTCAGTTTTGAGATTTATAAAATAAGAAAATAATACCACCAACGTAAAAATGCCACGCTAACAGCCCCTGCAAAATGCTCATCCCTCCCCTTCTCACACCATTTTAAGAGTCTAATTATGTTTAGAGGATGAGTTTGGCTGGGCCATGCAGTAGGATGCTGAATCCCATACCACTGGACTGAAATACAAGCTACCCTGAGAGGCTGCCCAAATCCCTGCTGTCTGGGGAAGGCCACAGTGAGGGAGCTGAGATCCACTGAAGCTCTGAAATTCCTTGGGGTTTGGGTTCTGAGACCCCCGAGGGGAGTTTGAGCACTGCGGCATCACACAGGCACAACTGAGGGCAAACAGGGAGGAGGGAATTGTGCATTTGGTGCCTGGGAAAGGTTTCTGCAGGGGAACATGTTGCCCAGGCTCCTGCAGAAGGTCTGACCAAGACCAATCCCAGACCAGCATATTGGAAACAGTGTGAAAAACTAGTCTCAAGTGGTCCTTCAAAAGCAGAGGGCTGGGCAAGCTATCAGCTAATCCTGACCTCAAGGGCAACCAGCCTGACTGCAAAGGCTTGAAAAGAAACATGAGGTGGTGGCTTCCCAGCTGCCCTGCTCCAGCTACACCACCCCACCATCGCCCCTTCCAAGGCTCCATGCATTTCTTGTGTCTTCTTAATTTCTCACCCTTTTCCCCCAGAAAAGTGTTCTCTGCATGGAAGAGCCACCACCATTTGATGGCAGGGCAAGATGCAACTCCACTTGCCAGCTGTGACCTCCAGATGTGCTGGTGGGGAGCAGGCACACACCTAGATGTCTTGCCTCCCCCTCTTCCCACCTGCTCCCGGTCACAAAACCTGAGGGTGCTGCTTGTTCTGATAGTGGCCAAAACACTGCCAGGGGCAACAGGAGGGTTAGTGGCTGGTGGAAAGAGAGAAGCTGAGCAGTTGGGGTGTCTCCTGTCCCCCAGCACTGCACTGCAGGCATCTTCCTGCAGCCAGAGGAAGGAAGCCCACCAACAAAAGAGAGAGGCAGGTGTGCAGGGGGAAGTGTGAGGAGATGAGAGATATGTGGCAGGATGAGGCCCTGGAAGGGAAAAGCTGCATTTACAGGGCCATTTTCATATCCGAGAAAAAATCCCCGTTGCACACACAGGATCATAAATGTTTAAAGCCTAGACACAGGATCACGTGTGTGTGCCAGAGCCAACAGCCCCATAGTGTAAAACCAAAATAGGTCCAGGCTTTGGCTCTCCCAGCTGGCACATGGGAAAGTGTCCCACTGGGGCACCTGGTGCTAGAATACAGCAAGTCACCAAACAAACTTTTGTTCCTACCTGTGGAAAAGATGAGGGGGTGGAAAGAGAAGGCTGGGGGGAGAAGGGAGATGTCTAAATTTTCTTAGAGTTAAATCTGTTTTCTGAAATTGAAAGCAACCATCTCGTAGATGCTTCTTGATTGCTGGAAGCGACTATCTCCTGCCCTTTAAGAAACTAACCTCAGGTACACTTCATACATCAAAATAAAATTTTGGTTCAATGTCTTGGATGGAAACTGCTTGACATGAAAGAGGCAGTATCATATAGATGGCATTAGGATTGGGGTTTCTGCCCACATGCAAGAGAGGGGAAAACTGCTTTTAAAACACTGTTGGAGCAGCCCCATTTGATACATCAGTTTGTGGGATGAGTCTGCCTCTGAGAGTTTAACTAAGGTTTTAACTTAGTGTGGCTCAAGGCCTGGGGGAAAGAGAGGGTTCACTGACTATCTGCCAAGGCTCCTCAAAGGTAAAAATGTAGCTGGTGCCTGTTAGTCAGAAACCACCACAAAGCTGCAGAGCCGGGGGATGCTGAAGCCCTGGGTGTGCTATTTAACACCTGCCAGCTTCTCAGAGCAACTGTATCCTACGAGGCTGTTTCCACTTGCATTTGTGGTTAACAAAACCAAACCCCAAAGCAATTAACACTTCTTCTCTAAGGTTTCTGCTGTAAAGGTCTGTCGCTTGCACGTCTGAGTCTCGGTGAGGAAAACACAGTTCGAATGCTTGAACTGTATTTTTTTTAGGGAGGGTTTGGTTCAAGGAAAGAGACATGGCTGAGCAGTGGAGACAGAGGGATTGGGGAGATGAAAAGATGGCAGAAGAAAGGGAGACTGCTGACAATATCCGGCCTCTGCGGAGTAAAAATCTTTCTGGATACTCAAATTCCGTTGAAAATCCAAAGCCATAGGGATAAGGCAGCAAAGTGCCTGCCTCTTGGCTCCTTTAAAAATACCCTCTGGCCTGTGACCATTTAAATAGGGTTTAGAGAGGGGGATTATTTCACACTCCCCTAAAGCAGCCTCCTCCCTCCCGTTTCAGCTCCTGCAGCCAGTTCATGCACACGTGAAGAGCGGCAGCTGTAGCTCTGTCCTTCAGCTTAGAAATACGCTCGCAGCTCCAGAGATGCTATTTCATTGTGCTCCTCTGTGAATTTTGCTGCTCTGTAAGGGGAAAAGCCTTACAGACCTCAGCTTGCTGCCAGGTAGAGGGTGCAGGGAAGGAAAAGGAGGCAGGTGACAACTTTTTGGAGGCAGTGGGTCTGCTCTGCACCCCTGCCCAGGGAGTAAGGGGGCTGTTGAAGAGCCCTGTGTAGGTCCCTTCTGACTCCTTTCCCTGCCTCAAAGGAATGCAGACTGCATGGACATGAGAGTCTTAAGAAGCTTTGGAAACAGAAACATTTTTAAACTTGAGCATCCCATGGGTATTCCTCTTTAATAAGAGAAACCAGAGGAATCAGCCACTTGGGAGCAGAAGCAAATATTTACATATGAGCTGCATTTATTAAATTCTCTTTTGTGGGTGACCTCATTTTTCTTCTTTTAAGGGGTTAAATACCTTCAAAAGCAATCCCTCTTTGCATCAATGTTTCAGGCTGCTCTAGGCTAGGTGTCCCCCACTAATCCTGTGGTTTTAGCAGCAAACACAGCTAACCACAGACTTGTTCCTCACTGAACATCTCCAACTTCCTAAGCGGGAAGCGCTGGCTTTGCCTTGCTGTTAAATCAAGAATAAAATGAGGGAGAGATGACACCACCCAGCAATGTCAGCCCCAGAGCTGCTGGGCTGTTGAGAAGTGATACAGGTCATTAGCAGGTGACAGAGGTGGGAAGAGAGAGGACAAGTAACAATACAGGGGTGAAAAAATGAGGAAAAAATAATAAAAAAAAATAAATCTGTGTTCCCTCCTCTGAAAACAGGAGGTTTGGACAAGATGCCCACATGCTTGGAATGAGGTGACAGTAAATAAGAGACATTAGTTAAGCAAAAAAAAAAAAAAAAAACCAAAAAAAACCACAACAAATGAAGGCTTTTGAAGGAGGGGAGAGTTGCAAGTGATGCAAAGATCTGAAGCAACTCTGGTGTGATTCTGTGCTGCCTGCATTAAACCAACACTTCTCTGGGGCTGCTGTGGGACTGGTGTCTGTGGGGTGCACGGCTGGTATCGACACATGACCAGTGTGAACAGAAATATCTATTTACATAAGGCCTTCCTGCTAGGAGGAACCACTGGGGACAAGAAGCCACAACACTGGATAAAAGCAGCAGTGGACAGATTCAGAGACTCGAGGCCCGCTCTGACTCCTGAGAGCAACTGGTGGTCCCTAAGATATTTTGATGGTAGCACCTGCCCTTCAGCAGCTGCACCGCGCTGGTCGAGCAGGCTGGGGCTTGCATACACATCCGTGTGGGCACCTATGGAATAATGTTTCCACGTGATCCTGGGTTCCCCTGAAGTCTCACGCTATCCTGTACATGTGGGGGTGACTCCAGTGCCGTACTGGGAATGGTTTTCCAGAAAGCCTCCCTGCTCAGCTTTCCTTATCCCGGCAGCGAGCGGGTGCTGTACCTAGACGTGACACACGCGTACAAGAAATGAGTCCTGCAATGTTCTTGCACAACTAACAATGTAGGTTAGACTGAATTCCTGCATTTCACATGTCCGGAGTCCTGCCTTTCACCTGTCAGGAGAGTGTGGAAAGAAGATATTTATCGCATTAGCCCTGCATGATCAAGGAGAAGCCTGCCTGTTTAAGGATGCTTTATTAATGAATGCTAGAGGACATCTACCCCTCCTAATGTACAAGTGGCTCGTTACTGAAAAATGCAGGGAGATAAACAGCCAGGTCCTCTGTCTTCTGTGGCTCTTCAGTAGGTGTGTTACACTTGACATGGGTTATTTATGAGTCTCAGATAGTGCCCAAGGCTAAACCTACCATTGCCATTAAAAAATAAAAGCAGATGTAACCAACAGTGTTCTGCTGCTGCTGTTTTAATAACACAAGTGTCTTTCACATGACTTAAAAGGCCCAATCCAAAGTGTATCAAAGTCGAGAGTAATTTTTCTATTCACTTCAAAGGGTTTAGGATCAGGCTTAATAATGCAGCTGGTACCTAACCCCCCCTCTCTCTCCCACCCTTCTCCCCCTGCACCCTCCTGGCTGGAGGCATATCGATACCTTTGACAAAACCCAGGGCCAACCACCCGCTCCAGGTGACATTTGTGCTTCACTGCTGCTGGGGTGCTCCCCCAGAGTCCTTTGTCCTTCCAGCAAGGAGACAGTACCCCACAGGAGATGCTGCCTGGGAGAGCAGGGAGCCAGAGGTATCTTCTTCCCCAGCTGACTTTTCTTAGCAGCACATCAACAGGTCATGTGAAGCTTAGAGTGGGTCAGCTCTCCCACCTTCCCCAGTCAGTCCCAGATGCTGGAAACACGTCCCTCTCCAAAATGCAAATGTGAAGGTGTGCTGCTCCAAGGGAAACCCTTCTCTAGGGCTTCACCTGCCTGCTTTTCTCCCTTTCCCCCAAATCATTAGTAAACCACTCTTTGTGTTAAATAAGGAGACATATTTACATCCAGAGCATTCCCTATGGCTCGTGCAATCCTGCTACAACTGAACAAAGGGCAAATTTGCCATTGGAAGGCATATAATGAACCTATAGCTGTTGTATATCATCCCATAGCAACCTTTTCCACTCTAGCAAAGAGGAGCAGGGCAGGCAGGGATGGGTAGGCAATACATGGTTTCCATACCTTGACATCATGCTGCTTGCTCCTGCTTCCACCAAGGGCCTGGATTTGTACCAGTCAACCTCAATTTTCATAGCAAACCATGACACAGAGGCCCTTGTAACTGCATGGCTCTGTGAGCTGGATAGTTAGTTAAGGCTTCTAGCTAAAACCAAAGGAGGTGATGGCTCCAAGTATCTCATAACACTCACTGACAGCCCGGCTGTGGGAGGGGGCTTGTGTGGGTCCCCCTCGACCCACACAACTCTGCAAAGACACAGGAAGGCACCCAAAAACATCCTGGCCAATGGGCATGCTACAGGTAAGAAGCTAGCCACACAATTAGCATCACCAGAGACTGCAAAAATAGTAACCATGTATATGTGTGTGAACTCATGACTGGAGTGAAGCCTCTTAAAACAAAGTTAATGAAACTCCAGCTCCTCATGAGCTGTTAGTCCCTTAGCTCTCCTAACATGAGGGAAGGCATAAGGGCACCAACATGTGCAGAGCTGTCCTCAGACCAGAGGGGCTGAGGTGCCAGAAAGAAAACACTGGTCACAGCCAGCTTTCTGGGACAGGGAGAAGAGTGTATCAAAGAACACAGGATACCCAATGGTGGTGGCTTCATTGCAAAACTGCTTTTAAAATGAAATGACTGACAAAAGCTTCACTCTCCCTCCCTCACAGCGCATGCTCGCTGCTTGCTGCCAACACATTGCAAGTGCTCTGGAAAATGCTGCTCACTTGCTCTGTGGTTGTTCATGACAGCTTGATTTGAATAAGAAAAAATAAAAAAGAATTAAAACAGTCTTTGAAGAAGATGGACAACTCACATCCGTTGTTTCATTTTTTCCTTCTCATTTTCTCTTGCAAAGCAGCGCTATCCCTCCAAGGGCCAAGTCCTCAAGGCACCATAAGCATCAGTCCATTTTCAGGGAGGCAGCTGCTGCTCCTTAGCTCCCCATTTATTGCACACACTGCATGCAGAGAGTGCAACTCCCAATTAAATTTATCTATGACTTCAACCAGCCCCAGACCCTAGGGGCACACGACCCCTTTACAAAGGCCTCCACGCAGAAACGATAAGTTTGCCCTCAAGGAAACAGTTTCATGAGCACTGCGCTCAGGTGAACCACACCAGAGTTGTCCCACCACAATGGATTCGTCTTGCCATGCTGGATTTATCCCAGCATGCCAGGTACCAGCCCAGGGATGGGTCAAACCAAGCCCTCCCTCCTTGAAATATCAGAGCACCTTGCTCCTGAGAATAAAAGTCCTGCAGCAGACACAGACAGTCATTTTAACAACTACACTTTGTTGTAATGTTACCAGATATTTTAAAGAGTGCATCATTCTAGCAGAAGCCACTGCCATCTGTGCTTCCCCAATTAGGAATGCAAGCAAATATGTATTTTACAGTAACATCAATAAAATGTAACGTGCAAGTGATGTATCTTTGGGTTGGTGGTTTGTTTTTTTTTTTTTCTTTTTTTTTTTTTCTTTAAAGGCACAAATTAGGGAACCAGTCAGTCTTGGAACTGCGGAATTCCCTCACAGGAAGAACTTGGTTTTGTAACCAAAAGAATAATCCAGGCAGGGCCTCCGTTACATGGATTGTAGTTTTCTAAGAAGAATAAATGAGCTTCAATATAGGGTTTTTTTTTTTTATGTATCATCACTTTGAGAATATGCTCTACGCTTAAAAAAAAAACAAACAAAAAAAAAAAAAACAAAAAAAAAACACCCCAAACAAAGCAAAACAAAACCAACAACCCTGCTGGCCAAACTATTCATTAGTGAGCATCCCATATGATACACCTGAAAATTGCCTCCTGTCAGAAGACAGGTGTTGACTGTTTTCCAAAATCGTGGCTCTTTTTTCCACTGCTGGGTCAAATCAGTCACCCACTAGCTAAGCCACCGTCAATCAGCAATTCAGGCAGGAAAACACTTTCATTTCCCCATTATTTGCAAAAAGGAGATCTGTCTGCTCTGTAAATATTTGCAGTTATTTCCAGGTGGTCCTTTCCCTGACAGAGCTGGGCCACCACCTTCCTCATCACCCTGCAGCACCCAGCTCCCTGGGGAAAGCAAGAAAACCTTTCAGAGAGCAGGAAAAGAAAATACCTGGGGAGAAAAGCACAACATTGCAGGAGTACAGAGGGCAGGGACCCCCAGTGCAGGGCTGGGGAGCCCAGCTCCTCGTGGGAACGAGGAGGTGCCCATGGGGTGAGGCAGAGTACCACGGGGGATGCCGGGTACCAGGGCAGCTCTCACTGGAGATGCTTATCAGGCTGCAGAGTTGCATGGCGAGGGCTTTCTGCAGGCTGGGGAGGGGTTTGAAGTTAGAGGGGAGCCGTTAGAAACCTGCAGCCTGCCGAAACAGCGCTTTGCACTGCGGTCACTTGCCTCTTTCTGCCTTTCTTCTTCCTCCTCCACCATCCAACTGTGTCTTAAACCGTTTCTCCAGAGCTCATGGCCCCCAAATGGGAGGGTGGAACCAACCCAAAGTAAAAAAGCAACATATTGTCTGTGAGTGCCAGCAAGGCATCCCTCCCTCTCGCACTTAATGTGATAATGAATCTTCCCGTAGGAGCTTTTGTGGTTTAGGGCTCACTGAATAGTACTGTAACACAGAATGCACACAAAGCCACATTTCTCTCTCTTTTTTTTTTTTTTTTTCCAAAATATACATCTGATCAAAAGCCAGGCTGCAATTAGAACGGTTTGGGGTTTTTTCTATTTGTGTGGGGTTTTTTTTCTCCCCAATGCCACTAGATGGTATTTCATCAGCAAACGAAAGCTAAGACAGCATAAATATTTTTTCCACTGTGATAATGGTAAAGGTTATCCTTTGTAAATCTGCTTCATGCTTTAGCACTTAGCCCTTGAAAAAACACTTTAAGTTACTATGCAAATAACTACAACTTGTGGAGCAGGCATAACCCTTCTGCGTGAGCCATGACCAAGGGAGATGAGCATAGGACTGGCCTTTCTCTGCCCGAGTTTCCCCTTTCAGCGCTCCCCGCCCCCATCTGTTATTGTGTTGCACCCACGTGTGCGGCTCCTCCACGGGCTTAACCAGGAATAACTTTTACCTGATGAAGATCTTGGAGCATCCCTACACAACGCCACACAGACCCTGGAACGATGCACCTTTTAATGGCAAGGAAAGCCATCAAGCTGCTACTGTCTTTGTCCAGGCTTTTCAACAACTTGAAGGCAAAAAGAAGAACAGAATAAAGTCCTTCCACAGCCTCTTCTCCTCCTTATGCTGTAACATACTCTCCGTGTGTGCATTAACCTACTCAAGAGACTCCTTGACATACCTGGAGGCTACACAGCAACTATAGGGGCAGATATAGTGTAAAAAAACCCCAACTAGTCCAAGTGAGGTGCACACAAGTAAGAGTGAGATGTGAAGACCTCTCAGATATTCACCATGGAGTAGATGGTGTCAGCTGTGGCATTTGAGACATACTTGCAGGACCAGAGCTGTAATTCTGTTTTCAGTCTCTTGTGCAAACCCAAAGTTTAAAACATCTGGCTCTATACTGATGTGCAGAGATCCCTTCTCTGGTCTTTTGGTGAAGAGGGACATTATCAGGGGGCTTCTCTACTTTTATCAGCTTAAAAATTTTTCCAACGCAAAATGAAAATAGGTCACCAAATCATCACTCTCTCTGTACCTTCCTATACAGTAATAGATATTGTCTTCCTCGTGGGATACAGATGCAGTATCTCACTTGAAACCCTGATAGGAGTCACTCATATGTACAATTAAAATTAATTATCTAGCTGCAGAGATGTCCCTGAGCCCTGCTAATAGAGAAATAATTCAATTTGACGGTCATCTTCATTTCTATCTTAACCACAGTGTATAAGATTAGAAATACACGTGTTTCACTTCAGTTAATTACTCTGGGCAGGCACACAAATACACGTGCTCCGTCATTAATTACCGAGAGCTCACTGAACTTCACAGGGACTCCACAGTAAACAAAATCAAATCCTGTTCTCCACGGTTTGTCCCTTGATTCCCTGTGCCTGTTCAGGAGCCTTTCACAGGGTGAGGTGGACACAGGGTTTTTTGGTGCTCTGAGAGGCACAGCCACATGATGTGCCGCCAGAAGGAAGGTTAGGCGAGGGAAAGCGCCTGCCTTCCCCTCCTCAGGCACCTCTGATCTCAGACAAAGACAAAACACCAGGCCAGAGGGAGCTCGGGTCTGGCCAAGCCCAGCTGCTCTTATCTCCTTCGGTAAGAGAAGAAAGCCTTGGCACTAGTGAACAGCTTGAATTAAAGCCTCTTAAGTTCCTCCAGAAAAAGTTTTGCGTGGGAGCCAGCCCAAAGGAGCTGCAACTCTAGAGAAATGTCTTCATCTGCACCACCTCCCAGGGCTGCCTCGACTCCTGCCCTCCCCTCTTGTTTAGACAGGACAGTCTTATATACATTGAGAGCAATGTTTGCATGGTTTCCTTTGCCTGTTTCTCTCTCACATGCAGCCTGCCAGATCTCCAGGGGAGAGCTGCCTTCTCTCCTGGGTTTCTTCAGCACAGGACAGAGCAAGCAGGAGGTGCCACAAGCAGAAGAGGTGAGCTAGGAGAGGCATTAAAGAAAAACTTCCTAGTGGCAGGGGCACACAGGCATGGGAATAGATCAATTTGCCATGGAGGTTGTTGTGTCTTTGTTATTACTATTACCTAAAGCTGGAAATGTCTCAGGGCTGACAAAAGCAGCACCTTCAAGTCCCAGGACAGACGCAGTCGTCTTCAGGAGTCTCTTCTGGCCAACCTTGCTCTAATTCCCAGGGGCCCCAGACCTCAGAGACTCCTCTGTAGCACCAATTACCAATATACAAATTTATGATACATTCAGGAATTTATTCTATGTGCTGATGAAATCAGAGTTGAAATTAAGACCCAATTGCCAGTGATGATCAGGACATTACAATCTCTGTGATGGAAATCCAGCAGATCTCATTCAGAAGACACTAGCTGCTGCATTATGTTTATTTTGAATTTAGAGGCTTGTGCTTAGCGACAGGTTGCTGGTGTCCATCTGTAGCTTGTTTTTTGTTTTCATCCATGCTGCACATTTGTGTGATAAGACGTGGGCATGTTCAGCGTGGAACAAACCTGCTTGTTTTTCACCTCCACTCTGCCCACAGGGAAGGCTTGGCAGATCCCAAGGCAGGCAGCATTTTCCCTGGAGGCACCTGGAGAAGCTCAGGATCCTCATCCACTGCCCCAGATATGCCAGGGTCAGACAGGAACAGGATCTGTCCTGTGCAGGAAGCCTCTGCTTTTTCTGCAGGAGCAGAAAAATCCCCTAAGCCCTAATGGGCTAAAAGAGTCAGGATGGCTTCTTCCTGATATTTCAGCTATAAAAGACATTAGTCCACTACACTTCTCATACACTCCCCAATGGAGCAGAGGATCGCTTTAACACTGCTATTTAACAGCTGGATCCACCAGTCAGGGACATTTGGCCATGGAACCCAATCAGCCTCCCCCAAGCTTGTGAGATGCCTTCAGAGGCTTTACACCCTATGTGCATAGTTATCCCAGCACTAATCCATCAGGCAAAGCACAGGGTTAACGTCTGCAAACCTCATGTGGCTCTTACCATTGACTCCAGTGCCCTCCCTGCGGGCCTGAAGCTGGGCATGTATTAATTATTTTGGTCAGTTAATTAGGCATTCTAATTTCCCCTCCCCACTGAAGCCTTTCTTAGCATTTAGGAGAAACATTTAAATGTGCTAACGACCCACCCTGAGTGCCTCCAGCCATTTAAATTTCAGGCTGTTACAAGCTGCTCACAGGAGAGAGAATGAGACCAGGCTGGCTTTTGCAGCAGATTTGGGGATTATCGAAGCCCTCTGAGCAAATTCAGTAGTACACATACATACAATTAACCTGCAAGTATGTTTCAGTAACAGAAGAACCTCTTTTTGCCATTAGTTAAAAGAAAAAACACAAACAAACAAGTTGATGATTTTTAAAGCAGCTTCAAGGGAGGAAGGGAAGCGATGCATGTTATGCCATTGCAGTGCCACACAAGGAGAGAGTTCTGCCTGGTCTCAAAAATAAGCAAGAGGTAAAAATGATGCCAATAACCCACGAGGTCACGGACAGCAAGCTAGCTAACCCACAGTACATCTTGCAGAAGCCTGAAGTTTGGTTTTCCTTTTCCTACTCTCTCCTCCGCAGAGGAGCTCCCCATTAAGGTGCTGGGGGAAGAAGCCCCAGGGGGGCTGTCACACCCCCAAACCGGGGGCTGGCGGCACGCTGCTGCCCCACACGCCTAACGTGGGGCTGAGACTTCACTGCTCCTGGCCAAGAGCTGTGCCTGAGACGCACTTCTGTGGGTGCAAGCACCACGCAAGGCACGCGCTGCAGTCAGATGGCAACGTAGGAGAGCCAGAAGTTGTGCCAAGGCTCTGGCTGGGGAGGGGGAAAGAAAAAAGGAAAGAAAATAAAATATTCACCCACGCAGAGCAGCCTTTCTTCACAGGCTTGCTGGCAGTGGAAAGCTCATTGGGGTGCCCTGGAACAGTACCTGAGCGTTCCAAAAATGGCAAAGAGAGGAGCCAGGCATGTGGCTGCTTTGCCAGCTGCTGGCCTCAGCTGCACGGGTCCTCCTGCAACGCACACTTTTTAGGAAAACCTTAGAAACTAAAAGCAGCACTCCCTATACCTGAGCACAGAAGCCAACACTTTTGAGGCTCTTCTCTTGCTAAATTTAAATTTTCACAATAATTCAACTAAGAAAACCTCAATGGCAGCACATATGTATGCAAGGCTTTGGCAAAGCCCTTTCAGGCAGCACACCTGGAGGAGGCTGCAACCTGCACTCTGCAGAAGGCAGGAAGGAGAAGGACAGCAGGGCAACAGCTGACACATGAGATGGGTTTAGCAGGATGAGACTAAAAGTTAGAGGAAGCCTGCCTCACATGCACAAACGCTACAGTATCAGTATTTTCAGAAGTCCCCTGGGAAATAGGAAAGTGAGC
Organism: Merops nubicus; assembly: GCF_000691845.1. Lineage (NCBI taxonomy): Eukaryota > Metazoa > Chordata > Aves > Coraciiformes > Meropidae > Merops > Merops nubicus. The sequence goes on along the minus strand of NW_008586664.1, from coordinate 11,325 downwards.
AAGAATAGGTGGAAAGATAAACTGCTGACTATGTTTACAAGCTGCCCCTCCCCTACAGAAGCGATACGGGAGCTGACAGCCCGCTCCTGTTGTGGGAGCTACATGCAAGCTCTGCTAGCACAACTGGCAAAACCCACGTCTATCCTTAGCTCTGCCCCAAGCAGTCACAAAACATGGAGCAATTCCCTTCCTCCCCATGTAACCTGCTTAAACAGCTAGATCTTAACACCACAGACTTGTTGTGTGTATAGCACCTAGAAGAACAGGGCCAGGGGAACATCATCTCAGGTAGGATATTTTCTATGATAATGATGCTTGGCTGTCAACCACCCTGCATTCTGTTGCAAGCTCTGGCAGTTTGGCCAGAAACCAAATTTATTTGTTCACATCCTGATGGCTCCTAACTTTACCACAAAGAGCTCCTCCCTTAGATCTACGCCCATTGGGAGACTCCAGCCATTTCAAGGGCTCCAAGCAAACTCCTTGGAAGGCAAATCAGCCCAGGGTGGGACTGGTGAAGATCAGTGACCGTGTTAGTACAAGTGAGGCTTTTCTACCCAGACTATGACCAGGCTGAAACGAGGCTCTGCAAGTGCTCTGCTGCAGACATCTGGGCACAAGGGACAAGTTGTCTCTTTACAAGCAAGCAAGGTAAGAGAAAAAAGCCAAACAAGGAATATTATTGTCCTTGTTTATACTCTGCTGTTCCAGGAGTACCTGAAGGACCAAGTTAGGACTAAGGCCACATTGTAAGAGACAGACCCCACATGTCAGCAGCTAGACCCAGGCTTGCAAAACCATCACAGGCACAGAGGACCAGCTGGAGAACAGGCCCCCAAATCCCCCAAAGGATAAATGCAACAGGACTCACCAGTTTCACAATCACACATAACCAAGGGCTCAAACTTCTCCCTGCTTCACTCAGAGCACTCATAAATGGGTGCAGGGGGCATTTAAACCAAAAATACTCCTCCCTTAACAAGCCCCAGACCTTGGGTTATAGCTGATAGTAGTTGAAAGCTGTTAGTGAGTGCCTTCAGCTGCAGCCAAATCCCAAAGCCACTCTGCAGCCAGGCTTTTTGTCAGTATCCCCAAGTGATTTCATACTTTTTAGAGGCAAATGTGTAGCTCTCATGGTTATGGAAAACCCTGGTTCAGCAACACTTAATAAGCCCAAAAACACAGAAAGAAAACAAACAACAGATAAATGAAAAGTCTTCTTTTGGGGTGCTTTTCTTTAAAACCCCTGACTTAGTTTCTGCAGGATTTGGCTCATAATTTCTGAATGCAGGGAGAAGCAAAATCCTAGGTGTTTTGGAATACAAAAAAGGGCGAGATGTTGTTAGCACCCTTCATCCTCAGGTGCTCTCCCAGTCCTGCATCACCTCTTGTCCCCCCTGAGCTCTTTTGAGATGTGGCTGTGCTGTGGGGCTGCAGTCATCGCTCCTTCCACAGGAGCAGGAATAGCCAGTGGGGCTCAGATATGCTGGTTATTCCTGTCCTGTAGTTGCTAGAGAATTTTCTTCTGTGGGTTTGTGCCTTTTTTGTTATCTTATTAATGAGGAGGGAGTTAGAAATATGTTGGGTGCTCTTGTTTTGTCCCTGTTTGGCATTATTTGTGGTTGTGACCTGAGCCTCGGTCTTGGGGCATTACCTTGTTTCCTAGATGTCCCACTGAAGTTAGAAACCTTTTTTTTTGGTGAGTAAAAGCTCATGGAAGTGGAGAAGTTTAAAAAAAGTGAAATCTGAGAACCTTCAGTTGTGAAAAGTGAGAATGTGAGCCCTCAACACTGAAATATTGGTGAGGAGAGATGTGGGGATTGTGAGGGACTGCAATGTCTTTCTGGGTTTTAATCTCTTGCTGCTTGGTCTGTTGTACTTTGGCTTTGTTGTGGTTTTATTTTTGCTGTGCTTTATTTTCTTTAATGCCTGAGCTTGATTGTACACATTGATTTGATGGGTTTAGTATTGGCTGGGACAAAATGTAGTACTTGTTTACCTTCTGTACAGTCTGACACTGGCTGGGTCCTGAACTGCTCAGTAAATAGCAGCCCTTCCAACAAGAAATTTTATTCAGTACAAGCAGGCATTACTCCCCACTTCAGCACTGAAGCAAAGTAACAGCCATCAGTCATTTATGTCCCCTCCTGATTTTGATATGAGGAGTACCAAGTAGCTTGAGATTTTAGAAGCAGCACTCAGAAGGCTGCAGAGCCTCAGTTCATGGCCTTGCTCTGACAGAGGAAATCCTGAATTAAAGAGTTTTTTGTTGTGTTGGGTTTTTTGTTGTTGTTTGTTTTTTTTTCCCTAGTGATGGTAGACTGAACTCTGACTTTTAAGAGTTTCAAACATTATTAACCTTTGTTCACAAATGGTATGAGCTGAGAGAGACTTGCTGCAGGCAGCAGGTTTCCATTCCCACATGCTCAGAGCTCTTCCTGATAAATTTACAATATGAGGACAGATGGACTTTTAAAGGCGTTTAGCACTGTAACTTGGGCTTTCATTATCACCACAATTCCACATTCAACTGTAATGAGCTGGCTATTAGGAAGGAGTAAGACATCCCAACAACACGCTTGTAAAATGTGCCATCCTGCTTGTGGGAGAAACCCATGGAAGTACGTGTCTCATGCTGACATGCAGCCATGCATTTGGGCATCCTGGGGATCTTTTTAAGTCGTAGTAAATTAAAAAAATAGTTTTTAAAAAAATTCACAAATTGTGCTTGAAGAATTCTGTGCTCAGGCTGTGGGCAGACAGTAGAGTTGTACGTTAGCAGTGTTCCTTTGCACTGCTGAGCTGCGGTGGTGGAACCCCAGGTCACTTCAAGGGTTGGGGTACATGCAAAATAACCCTAGTGATTTTATTTAATTTTCTGTGATGTGCAGGATTGCCTGAGCTTTGCAAGCTTGGGGTGTCATGCCCTAGCCAAGTCCAGCTCCCTTGCTGAAATGGGGTCTGTTTACTCCCACCCACGAGAAAGTGGGGACAGAACACCAGCCCATGGCAACTCTTGCTCACCAAGCACCACCTGGCAGCAGCTGCATTCCAGCATGTTTAAGTTATATTTCACCCACTAGAATAAGCAGCAGCTTGATGAATGCCACAGTTTATTATTTGAAAAATATGGCCAAGCAGAAGAGATGTGAGTAGATCTCCTGGTTAACACTGATATGATGGCTTAGGAAAAAAAATCCCCCACCTCCTTGCACCCAACCTGTTCCACTTGTCAGGATGCTCTCTCACCACTTGTCCCATGCCTAACCCCCTAGTCTTCAATAAACACTTCAAAGGCTGCTCTTTCTGAACCCACTCCCAACACTATACATGCTTTAAAGTACCTGGGCCTCATCTTCATCACCACTGGGGTGGTTATAAATGGAGCCTGAGGAGAGAAAACCGTTTCCTTGGCAATTCTGCCTGGGGAGCTGCTGCCCTCACCCCCTTTCCCTGCCACACCTTGTTAAATACCTGCAGGAAATTGCCTCCTTCCCTGGGGTCTGGCTCTCCAGTGCCTTGCACAAATGCAGAATGAGGATTTTAAAAGTTATTAGTCTAACCTGGCTGTGTTTTCCACCTGCCTGCCTGCTCTGGTATAAGGGATTGCAGGAGGTGTAGGGCAACAGATCCAAGGTGCAGCTCTCACTTTACATAGTTTCAATCAAAGAGAGGCAGAAACCTCTTAAGAAGGTAACCCTGGCTGAGGCCCTGAGCAAACCCCCACTGAAACAGGCACGAAGACTCATTACTGACCTCTGACATTGCTCTCGTGGCAATGCTGAATGACAGAGCAATGTTTTATAGATAGTAATTTTGCAGACATCTCTTCTTCCTACAACAGGAGCACATCCCTCATCCTCCTGCACAATCCAATGGCTGGTGTAATTAAAACAAAGCCAGCCTCAACTAATTTGACATTCAAGCAGTTCAGATTTAAAATACTCTGGAAAGAAAGCACTCTGCTGTTACGAAGCAGCACATATGTTTATGTATGGATAATGAGCCTTGCTGGCAAGGACAATTAAGTCTTCTGCAAGCATCTGTGGTCATTCTCCATCCACATTTCAGAGTGAGGCTGTCTGTAAAATATTTGGCATTCTCTAGGGTAATTGTACTATCCCTTGTACACAACTTTATGGCTGCTACTGTGACTCTAGGGAAGACTATCCTTTGCCATTTTCCTGATTGTAAAGAGAACACTGTTGATGACAAAGTCCAAGACACATACACCATGCAGCTACATGCCTGGAAGCATGAAACTCAGCTTCGGACGAGGTGGCAAGCACTGTGTAAGTGTGGCAACCACCACTAGATTGATATCTGTTGTTATCTGGATGCCTGGAGGAGAGCGAAATGTGGCGGAGACCTCGTGGTCCCAGTTTTCCCTTGTCTTAGCCTTAAACAAAAGGAGCCACTACCTCCACCCACGCAGGTGTAAATCAATGGACTTTGTGACATTAACATAAGTGATAAGATTGCCTATAGTCATCCCACCCCCACAAATACCCTAGTGATGTAATATACAAATTTGAGTATAAATATCACCCCAATGTCGGCTCCAGAACTGGGACAGGATCAGCTCAGAAGCATACTGATGGCTGGACAGACTGGCGAAGTCGCTCCTTCTCCATCCGAGGCCATGTGGGTAACATTATTCACCTCGGCCAGTGCTGAGATATAGACTCTTCCTCCCTGGGTGTATTTCACATTTTTCTCCTCAGGTGCATTGCTATGCTTCCCTGAGTGTATCTGTAGTTCTTGTCACGACTTTACTGTGTCTTGTTCTCCTGTATTTCTGTTTGACAGGCTTGTCTATATGACAGGCAGCTGGGCCTACAGCCGGCAAGTTGTTACTGTTGTGTGTGTGCGCATGCGTATGTATAGTGTGTTGTTACTAGCGATAAACCTTCAGTTATACCCGTAGCTTTTCAACTGTCATGGGTAATTCCAAAGAACCTGCAAATGTTATTGTAAATAAATTATTATTTGTCTCCCAGTTGGTGTCTGTCACATATTCAGTGCCAGCCTCACAAGGCCTGATTTTATTTCCCCATTTTCGCAACACCTGATGCACCTTCCTGTCTCAGAGGAGAACAGCATTCATTGCCTGAAGTTTGGTGTATTTACCTTTATCTCCCTTTTACATGATATTTCTGCCTTGCACCTAGTTGTGCATTTAGTTATATAATAAGCACAACCCAAAGGAAGGGATTGCCAAGTACAATGACAATATATCTAGTAGCTATTCCTTCCACGTACGTTTTTGCAGCTTCTTGGTTGGCAATGTGTCAAGCAGCCTGGGCCATGCTGCAGGTGCTGGGAGCTGCTGTGGCCACCTCAGCCGGGAGGCCCCAGGTCGCTGCCAAAGGATGAGCCATGGCCACTCGCAGCCACCTCTGCAGAGAGAAGATGAGTATCTGCAATAAACCTCTAACATGACAGCTTCAGAGGATTTGGGCAAAGCTGTTCCCAAGGAGCAGGTCCAACACACTTGAAGGAACAGCTGGAGATGGCCTCCACGCCTTTTCCAGATCGTTGCCTGGTTGCTGTACCTCTTCTTTGTGCCGGTTGGCTTTGGAAATCTGTTCCCCTCCTGCCCCACCACCGGCTGCCCTCTGGCTATGTCTGTCCAGGAGTGTGTTTTATCTACCATTTGGTTGTTCATCTTAATGCAGTCTCCATTGATCCTGCGGATGCCAATGGTGGGGGGAAGCAACTATCTAGGGCCTCTGGCCACCTTCAGTTGCAACTAACATGCACATATCACTGAAAACCATCATTGCCATGTCTGTGATGCAGATGTGAGTGCCAAGTCAAAGCACTGTGGAACCTGCAAGGAGTGTGCATGTGGCTTTGAACATCACTGCAAATGGCTCAATAACTGCGTGGGAGAGAGGAACTACTGGCTCTTTTTGAATAGCGTGCTCTCTGCCATTCTGGGCCTTGGGCTTCTGCTGCTTCTCACTTGCTATATCGTCGTGGAGTTCTTCATTGACCCCGTGAGGCTTTGCTCTGACTGGGACTTTGAAGCTTTCAAGAACCACACAGACCGCTGGTTTGTTTTTTTCCTGCAGCTCCCGTTGAGACTCAGGCACCTGCCATTTTGGTCATGTCTGGGATTCTTATTCTTCTGAGCCTAACGACCGTGATCCTGCTGGGCAGCCTCCTGACCTTTCACATCTATCTCATGTGGAACAAACTTACTACATAAAAGTACATCCTGCAGGAGTGTCCCCAGCAAGAGGTGAAAAAGGCAGACAAGCAACTGGAATCTTGTCCCTCCCAAGTGAGACTTTTTGCCAGGTAACTCTAGCATTCAAGTAGAGGTATTCTCAACAGCGACTTCAGGGAGTTTTCCAAAGCTCTACATCCACAGTGATGATGCTGACCCTGAGAAGAGCTCCTCCCTTGACCTCCCAACTCTCCACTTTGCAGTCCCTACTTAGCAACAGAAAGAAGAAAAAAGATGCATAAAGCTTCTTCCTCTGCAACAGACAGCAGATCTAGAACATGCACTAGACCTTGGCCCACCTCTACAGGTCCCCACTCAGAGTTTCCAGACACAGCTGCTGCCTCCTCATCTTCCCGCAGCATTTGCCATAGTGCTGGCTTTTCCTCTGAATGCTGCTGAGCCTCCTGAGTCCACCGAGTCCATTGATGAGATTCCTATGGCTCAGAAGCCTTGCCTTGGAAGCACAGCCCTTCATGGGCCTCCTAAGAATAACTCAAGCAACTCTCAACCCTCTCCCCTGTCCACAGACAATTCCAGAGGTGAAAGCAAGAAGAATCTGTATTCTGTACACAAGGTAAAAAGGAAAAGCTGCTAGTAAGACAGATGCATGGTACAAGACATGGAACTTTTTTCCAAGATCCCTGCCATGTTTGTAAGTAGGAACAGTGGAGTTTGAGGGTTGCAAGACTCTGGAATAGATTGCCCAGGGAGGTTGTGGAAGTATTTAAGGCCAGGCTGAATGAAGCCTTGAGCAACCTAGTCCAGCTGAGAGGCACCCCTGCCCATAGTGGGGAGATTGGATTAGATGATCTCTAGTGTCCTGTCCTGGTTCAGCTAGGATAGGGTTGGTTTTTCACCTGTAGTCAGGTGGGAGCCACAGGTAGGCAGTAGCCAGCCCAGCTAGGGGTTATGCGCTGCCATGCTGACCCCGTGCCCGTGCCCATGGCAGCGGGGCTAGGCTGGGCACAGGGCTTGGGGTGCCAGGCATGGACAGCTGTGGTTTTGCTGCCCAGAGCCCGTGAGGTGATCTCTTTCCTTTGTACAATTTGTTATATGTTGTTATACATGTTGTTACTGCTGCTGTTTGCTGCTCCTCCTGCATTGTTTTAGTAAATTCTCCTATCTCAGCCCACGGGGTTTGTATTTTTCTCCCTCCCGTTGGGGGGTTGGGGGGTGAACAAGTGGCCATGTGGTGCCTGGCTCCCGCCTGCAGCTAAACCACCACAGGTCCCTTCCAACCTAAGCCATTCCATGATTTGGCCCTACCACATGTCGCAGCTGCCAGTGAAATAGCTCATGGGGTTTTGTAGAAGTGGAAATTCAGCAAGAACCTGATAAGGGCTTTTTCCACACAAAGTGGAGCCCGATGGGGCCAACCAACCCTGCTCAGGGACAAGAGGTCCAAAGCAGATCAGGTGACATCACCTATCCTTGCTGCCAAAAATGACTACATTTCTTGGTATTTATGAGATTTTCAGCCACCCAGGTGGGAAGCTCTTTTCCTTACCCCTGGAAAAGACTTATATTGTACTTACTCCCAACATCCAATTTAGAAGTAACCCAAGTGTGATGCTTTTTGCTGGCTCCCTGCTGGGTGGGCCAGGCTTTTTGCAGGCCACCAGAGCAGGACAGGGTTTCCCTTGTACCTGTAGCAGCATGTGCAGCCAGCTCTGCAGGAGAAGGGGACCACTGTTTTTTCCCCTGCTGCTCCCAGGGGAGGGCAGAAGCCCTGTTGCATTTAGACCAGCAAATTGCATTAACAAGTTGCCTTTTTTAATTTTTTTTTTTAAATAAAACTTCCCCTGCAGTTGGATGGAGCCAGTGCAGTATTAGTGTGCACTGGGGCTAGAGATATTTCTGGCACCTCTCCCCACTCAGGATTTTGCTGAACTCTTTGTCTTCCCAGTAATTCCTACTTGCTCTAATGCTAGACTAGGGCTCTATTGAAATAGTTCATGTTGTAAAGATGATGCACAGATAGAAAGTTTCTTACTGGATTGTGTTTTCATGACAGGAGCCAACAGAGACAGGTATTATCTCAGGAGCCAACCCAAACTTTGCAAGGCTAGTGATCCCCAGTTTTCAAACTTAAACTCATACCTCACCTGATCATTCAAAGAACAGCAAAGGTAGCCCTGTGCATGTCAACTCTCTTACTCTGTAAAATGCATATATATGCACATGCTTTTGGGGCAAAGAATAATCTATTCTGGTCCTGAGAACTCAATGTCTTTTCCCCACTCACAGCTATTTTGTAGTAACACACTTTTGGTGTTAAATACAGGGTGGTTTTTCAAAGACACACACTTGGGAACAATTATTTAGCTCTGGATCCATCCATCTCCACACACCCATCTCCACCCCTTTCCCCCTGTTATATTTTTGGCATCTTTAATACATGTCAAATTCTCAACAGAAGAATAATAGTTCTGAATGAGAGGCTTGGGAAAAGCAAGCAGAGCATGTTATTAAAGGACCAACTCCACAGGATTGCACAATGAGGATCTACACTAATGGAACAGGGCTCTTTGGGGCATTAATTCCAAGCAGTGCTGCCATCTCCCTTTTTCTTAAATTCCTTTTTTTGTAAAAAAGATTCTCGTATTTATTCACATTAGGAAAGTTGAAGCTACCCTAAGCTCAGGTGAAAGCAAAAGGCAGCACTAAAATATCATTAAAAATGATAGAAGGTTCCAGGTCAAGTTGGCTATTGCAGATAAAGCTACTATCATCTCCAGCTAGTGGCTGGGACTGAGAGCCAAGTGTTTTCATTACACACCAAGTAAGAAGTACTTTATAAATCACAATAACTCCTGACATGCAATAACATCCAGTCTTATTAATATAAACTGCAGGGATTTTTTTTTTTTTTTTCAAAGTCTGCTGGCAGTAAAACCACCCCTTCCATAAAACATTGGCATTCACATATGCCCTGTAGCTCCTCGGAGCACCTTTAAGCACTAAAGATGTTCATTACCTCATACACTGAAAAAAAAAAAAAAGTGGTATATCATTGCTTCAAAATACTTTCCCCCACCTCTCCTGAAGTTGGAAGGTGGCTCTTGTAGGCACTCTAAAAACACCCGGAGGGACCTGACTAGTGGCCAGCTCTGGTCCAGCACCACACTGTCTCTGCTCTGCTGGTATACCACTGGTTTTAGCACCCTGGCATGCAGATAGGGCTGAATGCTCTGAGTTAGGACAGAAGAGCATTGCACTTAAGGCTTTATTCTTTCCATTTTGAGACAGCTGGGTTTTATTTTATTCCTGTGTTGGAAAACTGCATCTACCTCCAAGCAGCTTTTCCACATAAGCCACATGGTCTTCCTCAATTTAGGGGTTGCAGGTGGGACCTCCTGTGCCACAGGGAAAGTGCTAGAGGTTTCTGGAAACTGTCCAAACTCCTTCTTGTCCCAAGGAGACAAATATTACAATGTGGTGTCAGGGAGGACTGTGGCCACCAGGATCACACAGACTTCTGGCCCCCACCTTGCTGGCTCATGCAGTCTTTTCTCCTACCTGGAGCTCTTCTGTGCTCAGTGCCCACAGTACAAAGTGCTCCTCCCTACTAAGGGCCTACAAACATTTTCCTAATACAAGCAAGCACCACCACAGGAGACATTGCACTCTTGTGCAGGAGGGATACATGAGCTCCTCTAAGGAGAAAAATCAGAACTAACCACAAAGAGACAACAGGGATAGAGGCAACACCACGACCTCGCTGGTCTTCCCACATCCATCCACCAAACAAACAGCTCTTTATGGTACATGCATACAGCAAACATGTTGCAAGAGACAGATGGTGTTGCAATATAAATACTAAGATAGACAACAGTGCGGTGAGATACCATTTCTCTGTCTTGCAAAAAGGTGCCTGTTTTTGAGGTTCCCACCTTTCCAAATCAAGGGAACTCGACATTGTTGAAGCACAAAGAAAAAACATTGCTCCTCCAGATTAGCCAACACCGAAGGAAGCAGGAAAGAGATTTGAGCCCAGATTGAGCAACAGGGAGGTCTGGCTCAAGCTCTCCAGCATACCAGAGAGCCCCACCATTACCAGCCTGTCTAAGGAGTTTCCCTTCTTGATGAAGTCTTCCATCAAACAACTTTTAACTAGCCCGGCTGCTACCTTCCTCCCAAAAGCCTCACTAAATCATCACACCTGCTTAAATACATGTTGTATTATAGTTAAAATGCTCATCAGATGTTGAACTTACATAGTTTCATGCCAAGGTACCACAGCTGGGCCTCCTGCATGCTAGCTTGAAATATTGATAAGGATGTGAGAGGGAAGATGAGCCCCAAGCTTCAGTTCTTTTCAAGTGACTTTTAATGAGATAGGGCAGGATCATTTCAGAAGTCTGTTGAACTCTGCACCAATAGCTGCTTGTTGTGTATAACGTGTCGAGGAGATGTTAGTGGGAATGGCTGTAGTTTATAAATACATTGCTCATAATTGGGAATGCTCAACTAAGGGTACTTTCAAAAAAAATGTAATTTGGAATTGTTTGTTTTACAAGAAACTTTTGCAACTTTTTGATACATAACTGAAAGCCACTTTGCTGTGCGTGGAAGGCGTGGGTTCTGCTCATGCACAGCCATGCACAATTTCTCTGTTTCTATTAATTACCAGTGCCTCAATACTGCATTTGGGTTGCAGTTTCCAGGTGTATTCCTTTGTCCTCATTGATGGTTCCTATAATGTACACAACAAAGGGCTCCTGAATATCACTTAAATGCTATTAAACAGTGTTTAAATGCTGCAGCAGAGGCACCGACACTGTTTTAAGCTCCACTTGTAATCCTTAAGGCTTTTTTTTTTTTTTAAAGTTTATTCTTTATTGCTGCAGGGAATAAAGCATCTTTCCTATCTGCACCATGATAGGAAAAAAAAAAAAAAAAATTGTACTGATTAGATGAAAGGAAAAGTGTAAAACTTAATAAAGAAAATAAATCTAGAAAGGGATGAGGATTTGTCCATAAAAGTCCTGCGGATCTGCTGAAGAAAACAAGCGCTCAGCTGCGCCGAGCAGGTGTATTTGAAGGCACCTTAGCCCAGTACTTGTATTTCTACCCACACCGACGCCTCG
>NW_008586663.1:10531-18819 GCF_000691845.1 Merops nubicus | reverse complement strand
CCTCAACAGCTTGAAGGCAATGCAGAAAACCCCTAAAATTACTTTTTTTCCCCTCATATATATTTTTTTTTTCATTCTGCAAGTTGGCGTTGCTGAGATTTATCCCAATGTTAGTCACTGAGACCTGGGGCAAATAGCTGCACCCCACTGAGCTCCTGGGCGCCTGGAAATGTTAAAAACCACAGTCACTAGCCACAGATATTACTGTATCAGAAATTAGACTCTTTTCATGAATCTTGTGCCTTCTCCATTTGGCTGCAGTGCAGCACTGCCCAAGAGCAGGTGGAGATCTGCAGCCCCAGAGGCAGGACAGCAGCTCCCTGCCCAGCTCCCTCCCATCCCGCCGTCCATCCACAGATGTTGCAGCTTCATGTGAACTGGCAGCATAGCAAATTGTAATTTAATTAACTCTTAAGCATTCCTGTAATCCAGGCTGACAGGGCTCCCCAACCCTTTGGTTCATGAGTCCTGTCTGCATTGTCTCTTTTGGCAAGCCAGGGGTATTGTTTGAGGAGCCAACGTTGATTGAGTCATCTTGGAAGGACCTGAAGCCCCTACTCTGGAGTCCAGTCTCCCACCACCCTCCAGCTACGCCTGGATGTCAGCACATCCTGGCTTATAAAGGCCCAGAGTGGCTTTTTTTAAGCCCTTATTGTTCATTTTAAACACTCGATTGAAAAAGACTCTAGCAATGGGCAGGGAGCCAGGCGGATGGTCTCGGGGAAGGTCCCTGTCCTGGCACAGGCAGGCACCAAGCTGCAGGCACCACCTCCAGGGAGAGGGGAAGGGGGTGTCCAAAACCAGCAGTTAAATCCACAGCTTCTCTGTGCAGGCGACCAGATGAAAAGCAGCCAGCCCTAGCAGGGAGATGGTGGCTCAGACCCTTAGAGACACCCCGAGCCCTTCCCCACGTGTTTCCCCCACGGTGCTGGTGATGGTTGGAGGAAGAGGGGCTTGGATGCTACTCCACAAGGCAGAGCTGGGCTGATGCCAAGTGAGTCCCTGATATCTCCAAGCCTCAGCTCTCCCCCAGCCACATCCAGAGCAGGACACAGCCCTCAGCACAGGGCTTTGCAAAAACCAGCAAGGAGATGCTCCCAGGGCAGCACAGACCCCGTGGAGAAACCAAGACAAGCTCTTGGCCTCACTGGCATCTAGGCCAGTGTGCCAGAAACCAAAGTCTCCACAGCCTATTTTGGGCACCTAATGATGATTTGTCCTCCTGGATCATTTAAAACAGCTCTTTGCATCCTTCTCCTCCAGTTCTGAGGTGTCCCTTCAAGCAAGACAACCCTCACGGGCTTTAACGGGGAGGAGCCGGCCAGCATTAAAACAATACAGAAGGGAGAGGTGGAAATTTTCCATTGAAACCTACTTTTTGTGGAAAATTGGGTTCCCAAAAAAATGAAAGCAAGTGCTACTTCTGCTGCTGCTGCTGTTTTGATGATTTTTCATCAGAAAATTAGAGAAGAACACAGTCACAGTTTCTTTCCCAATTTCTTCCTTTTCAGCTTCTTTTGGCCAAAGGGTATAAAAGATATTTTGGGTCCCTGCCACAGTTTCTCAGCTTTCATATTTTCAGCTTCCTGATGCAAACGTGGGATTCTGCGTGAGGAATTCAAACCACCACCAACCCCCCTGAGCTCTCCTGGGCTGCCTGCAGCCCTCCAGTCCAGAGCATGGACACATTGCAGTATTCACCCTATGTCCTTTTCCATGGGGTTTATGTGGATTTTGGGTTCCTTGAGTCTCCCCATCCTCCCACTGAAGCTATGTGCCACCCTATGTGTCCTGGAGGTGCTCTCTGTCCCCTCCCCTGCTGTAGCTCAGCCTGGGCAGACATGGGTCACGGTGCTGGGACCAGTGGCCACCAGCAGCCACCCCAGACCCAGCCCAGCTACCAGCCCTGCCCACCACTGCACTCAACACTGGTACACACCTTTGCCCAGTGCCTCAAGCACCACCAGTGAAAACTGCTAAATAAATTCTGCCAATTAAAACACCTGGTTCCCTCCGTTCTACCTGTCACTAAAGAAAGTTTCATTTAGGAAATGCATTAATCACTGGATCTCCAAAGCCCCATAAACCTGTGAACCTGTGAATCCTGCCTGGTGTATAATCTTCTAATCTCCTCCTCCTTAATCTGCTCACTATGGAAACCCCTGTCATTAGGAAACAAATGGCTTTGTGGGCTGCCTTATTATTTGCAAGGCAAGATGTAAAAGAGGGCGAAGCTGATCTGGGAGGACAGTATAAATTACTGTGCTGTTTACTTCACTCATGTAAAAAAGCTAAACAGTGACTGGTAATAAAATAGCAATCCTGTTATCAGGGAAAAGTTTTAAAAGCAGATTAAGGGGGATGCTGTTTGCTGCGTTATCGTGCCTGCCCTCTTCCTGCCGGGGTGTTTATCAGGTAGGTGACTTCAGGCTGAGATGTGTGTGTTCATCTATTATCAATTCCCGTGTTGTTTTGTGAGAGGGGAGGCCACAGGCTAAGCAAAGTGAACCATGCAGCCTGTCTGCTGCTGCTGGGGTGGCACTGGGAGCGCAGCACGGGGGGCTGTGGGCACCAATGGCCCTGCACAGCCGTCCTCCCGGGGTGCCAAGCAGCCCCCAGCACCCCAAGGCTTGCAGGGAAGATGACACAGCCTGTCACTTGGGTGTGACCACCCTGAATTACTAGAGATGGCTGTGTCTGAACTGGGAACTGACAGGAGCAGAGCTCGCACACAGCCTTTACTAAATCACTTCTCTGGCCAAACCACCTTCTTCGTTAGCTGTCCTCTCCTGTGCCCAGCACACGACACACAATTGCCCCTGCCCACGTGCCAGCTATTACTACTTGCATTTTGGTAGCTGACCATGGGTCCTCACTTTTTCCTGTCCCAGGAATAAGGTTTTCTTAACCAAGAGGTGTAGCAGTAGAAAGGGAGAAGGTCTGTTGTGTTTTGGGGAGGGAAAATCAGTCCAGGCAGCGCTTCCCCAGAGCAGAGCAGCTCCCAGATCACCTCCAGCCCTGCTGTCACACCCCCTGGCACTTGGTGTTTCACCTCCAAACTGCATTTTGGGGCGATCACTGCTCCCTGGGCATTTCATCCTCTCAGTCTCTGTGCTGCAGGCGTGCACCCCACATCTTCCTCCCCAGCTCCCCTTCGCAGGCTGTCCTTGTCTCATCCCCTCAGTGTGACCTGGGACTGTCCCCGTGCTCCCCATGCCCTGCTGTCACACCCCCTGGCACTTGGTGTTTCACCTCCAAACTGCATTTTGGGGCGATCACTGCTCCCTGGGCATTTCATCCTCTCAGTCTCTGTGCTGCAGGCGTGCACCCCACATCTTCCTCCCCCAGCCCCCTTCCCAGGCTGTCCTTGTCTCATCCCCTCAGTGTGACCTGGGACTGTCCCCGTGCTCCCCATGGCACGATGCTGAGGGCAGCAGAGCTCCCACTGCAGCCAGGGTGTTTGCACTGACTCAACCCAGAGCAACACGAGGTGGGCACTGTCCTGGCCCAGACCCAGCTAACAGCCAAGTCACGGTGGTGGTGACAACAGCAGAGCCACCAGGTGTAAACAGCCACCTGAAAACACACCAGGGCTTTGCATTGAGCAAGCATCTCATTGTTTTTTTAATTTGGAGGACACACCGAGTCTGAACGACGAGAGGTTGAAGTCTTTTTACGAAACCAAGGAGGGATGGAGGATGCAGCGGTGGGAACCCCCCGGGGCTGGGTGCAGGTGAGGGGGCCGGTGCTGGGGGAGCAGCAGCCGGGCACTGGGGAGCAGGGAATTGCTGAACAGCTGCTTTCTCCAGAGCCATTACCAGCACTGACCTTGGCTCAGCCAGCGTGGCATCCACCTCTCCTGAAACCTCATCCATCAGTGACCCCGCACAGGAGGCGGCGCGGGCGATGGGAAACCGGGGGGGAAAAAAGCGACGTGAAATAAGAAGAGAATTAGAAAAGCAGGGACCCCAATTCTAAATGTGCTGACGGTGCTGTGCTGTAATTAATAAGCACCAAATCTAACGGGGATTCGTATAGCGCAGGGAAGAGCACCTCATTAATCAAAGCCCAAGGTGTCAAGATGCCAGGCAGGAGGAGGACCCGCCAGACACAGGCGGGGAGTGGAACGGTCCTTGGGAGCGCGGCTGCGGCGTGCCCCCTGCATCAGGCAGCCACAAAGCAAAATTAAAAACCCTAAAATACGACCCGCCCACCAAAAACCACAAACAGGTTACAGCATATCACTGCTGAGGACTCTAGAAGCTTTTCCATGCCTAGAAGAGACGGGGACGACGCAAGTACTGTGCCAAACAGGATCCCATGCCTGAAACTGTTACCAGAAACCCCTGACGATCAGAGGCCCACCATCCACCTCGGAAGATGCCAGATGCCAGGGCCTGCAGACAGCAGCCCCACACCAGGGAGGGAGGCACAGCCCAGCCCAGGCCATGCTGTGCATGGGGCTCCTGCAGAGCAGAGCGGCAGAGCCGCTAGCGAACCGAGCTTGCCACTGCACCGAGCAAGCAGCAAAGCCAAGCTGTAGAAAGGGCTGACCACCACCCACACCCATCTGTGCTTTCTCATCCCAGTGCAGCCACCCTCCTCTTCCCACTCTTCTGGCAGCTCCATCCCTTCCACCTGCATATTTCAATTCCCCATTGCTCTGCGGGTGCGCTCGCACGAGCTGAGCTCATTTTGCTCCTGCACCCACCTGGATCTCTGGGAATACTTTGATTTTTTGCCTTGTTTATCTGCTAACATGGTATAATTTAAAGAACAAAAAAGGACTATCCATTTTTAGAGAGAAGAGAAGAAAAGAGGCTCGCCAGGTATTTAGCTAAGCCTCCTTTGATAGAAAACTTTAGCAGGCAATCATCAGTAAACCCAGTATTTGCAAAATGGAAATAAATGAGAATCGTGTCTGGAAGCCCAACGCCTCCATCTCCTTGTGCTTTCTCTTTGTGCCACCTGCCTCCAGACACGCTTGTCCACATCTAAGTCTGAGAGCACTGGATGTGGCCTCTAGTCCCAGTGGTCACCACTGGCTTGCTGGGAAGCCCCCAGAAGGTCACTTAGCCACAGCCTCTCCTGAGCAGAACGAGGACAGTGGAAGTGGTGATTTCTTTGGTGCAGCAGTGTGTGGTGCCAGAGATAACCTGGCAGTGGCCGTGGGCACTAACAGCTCACAGGAGGCAGGGAATGCTGAGGTTCTGGAATGCTGGTGTCAGCCCAACCCCCCTGCTTCCCACAGCACCCTGAGCGGCCGATTCCCACGTCCCACTGGATGAAGGAGCTGCCTGATGCAAAGTGAGACACAACATCCTTTAGCAAAGGGTTTCCACCCGTCCCCAGCTATTCCCAGCAGCACTATATAAACTTTTCCCTATAAACAGAGATTCATAAAAACAAGAGCAACAACAACAACAACATATTAATGCCTCTAGTTGCTTATTCACAGTCGATGGTTATGTTTTCCTTCAAGCGAGCCATTAAACTTGTTAGCTCCTGGTTAGACACTAATTTTCTTTTCCAAAGAAGCAGTGTGCTAGGAATTATGTTAATGAAGTATAAATCAAATCCATGCTTAAGTCAAAAGGCTGATGCCATCTAAACATACCCTATGTATCAACAGCAATACAATTTCATAGGTGTAATCCATCAACAGCCAATCTGGTCAGCTACTTCATTTAAGATAGATAATTAATGTCCAGTAATAATCTGCTGCCTTGATTTTGTTGTTCTTGAGGAAAAAGAGGAGAAAAAAAAAAAAGGAGAAAAAAAAGGAGAAAGAAAGGCAAAAAAAAAAAAGGAGGAAAAATATTTTTTAGGCAGTCTTAAATGGCATATTTTAGAGGAGGTAATTGTTGAACATTAATTTGCTATCAATCAGGAGTGCAGTTAGAGTTATTTATCTCTTTACCTGATCATGCTGAAAAGCTTGAAGGGGAAGAGCAAACAGCAACAGGAGGCTGCTGGGAACAAGGAGCTGTCGATAACTGCGTCGGAAAATGAGGAATTCCCAGGATAATGGTGACACTACTTAGATATGAATGGTGCTTCCAACGTAAAATATGGAGATAACCAAGCAACAAATAGGTCATTTCTTGTAGCACTTCCCCGGCAGCGAGTATTTGTGTAGCACGAGCACCATCTGTTTGCTGTAACCTCGGCGATTTGGGGTATTTATTGGTGCTTGCTATTGTCCCAGGACCTCTCTGGAGAGGCTGGTCTGATCTGAAGTGCTTCCTCACTTGGTGTGTGTGAGACACGAGCGAGCTAGTTATCAGCAGGGATGGGGTATCCATCAACTGGATGGTGATGCTTTGGCCCAGGGAAGAGAACAGAAAAGGCAACGAGAGAAAGGGAAAAGGAGAAAAAACAAAATAAAATCAATCTATTTCCCATTTGAGCTCTCCCTCATCCAAAAATATCTAAGACACCAAAGGTGTCTGGGCTGTGCCACGCTGACAGATACCACCCTACAACACCCTACAACTGCCCCAGGCCTCCCGCCAAGAAATGTGTTGGCATATTCAGACCCCAGAAATCCCAGGGAATGCCAGCAAAGGGATGCTGGGGATGGACTTGGCTGGGTGTGCAGCCCCCATTTGCGGGGGGAAAAAAGATAAATTCCAGCTCTCCTTTGGAAGCAGCAATAATAAAAGGAAAACAAAATGTGAAAGAGACAAATAAAGCAGCAGCACAGGGGAACCAGGACAGGCTGAGGGTAAACAGGATGAGGACAGGACAGGCTGAGGGTAAATGGGCAAGGACGACTTCTTGAAGAATTAAAGCTGTATTTAAACAGAAGGGGAGAGGAGAGGCGCCGGGATGAGTTTTGTCACGGTGCCTACTGCCCGTGCCCCTGCTTTGGGAGGGCATCCTTCCCTCCTGCCTCCTCCTCCTCCTGGCTGTTACTCGCGCCCGGTGCGCGGCGCAGCCTCTCATAACTCACCCCGTTTATGATGAAGCAGAGCAGTTGGGTTTGGAGACAGGCACTTTGGTATTCAGCAGCCCCAGAGGCTGCGCCGCCGTGTGCTCTCCCCACCATTCACTGCTTAACGTGCCAATTTTTTCCTCCCCTTTCTCGAGTGTGCCTGAAGGAAATTTATTGCAGCCGGCGACTGCTATGGGCAAATACTAATAAAATGCTGTTTTGCTGCAATTTGTTTAATTGGCCACAGAAGAGAAGCCTTGCATGTTAGATCCAGCTTCTGACACCTCCTGCCCAGTTCACAGATGTTCTCACCATGAAGTGCTCACATCTCCGTGTTTATGGTCGGGAGAAACCAAACCCCTACTATTAAATCTTTACTATTGCTGCAGATCTGATTTGATTTAACATGCATATTTACTGTGGCAGGCTGCTGGCAACCTCTCTGATTTATTCAGCAACTACTTAACATACATTCTCCCCTCCTTACCACCTTCCAGACACTCATTCCCATCCTGATCCCATAACAGACCCAATGGCCACGCATCATCTGATGGGCAGCAATGGGGGGAGGCAGAGCCACAGCTCTGAAACACTGATAATCCCCTGAGCCAAACACGTTCAGACAAAAAAGTTTCTGCCCTTTGCTTACCAATATGACTGAACTTAACTAGAAGGGCCAGTGTTCAGGCTTAAGATGTCAGGATGTTTGGAACCCCGGGGTGAAAGTGCTGATGGATGCATTCTAGCAATATTTTATTCCTGAGGAGAAAAGGAGTCCCCCAGAAATTAATTCTTAGATTTTTGTTGAGATGTAACTAGCACGTGTCTGCCAGGAATGGGAGTAACTTAGATGCCAAAACAAGTCAGCTGGTTGATTCACACCAGTGTTTAGAAATCACATTTTCACTGCCTTTGAACTCAGATTTGGGGTGGAGCGACACAGTTCCTGTTTCACCACAGGTTTGTATGGCAGGAAGAGACTCAAAACAAAGGGAGCTGCTCTGCCATCCACAGCCCTTGTGAGCTGCTGTGTTTGGTGTTAAGAAAAGAATCTTAAAAATGCTACTGAGCAGATTTTTGGTGCTATCAATCCTCCCTTTTCCCCATGTTTTTTTCCAGGCAGGAACCCAGCCCATCTCCAGCACCAGCTGAGCACATACAGCTGGATCATTTGGGGAATGTAGGAGAGAAAAGCTCGCTGCCTGGCCAGCTTGCTCTCCTCTCCCTGCTTTGGGCCATGCCCGTGGCACCGAGCCCCTTGGGGATGGCAGCTGGGCTGGCATGGGGCTGCTCATGGCCTGGAGGGACCAGCAGGGTGGGGTCTGGGCTCCTCCTGCTGTACAGGCTGATA
>NW_008586663.1:6837-10500 GCF_000691845.1 Merops nubicus | reverse complement strand
GCTCCCAGCGCCTCTTGCGAGGGAAAGATCTCAAATGCCTGGCTGAATTCCTCCAAAATGCTTCAGTTTAAAAAGTGGGGCAGAAAACATCACAAAAAGAAACTTTGAGAAATTTTGTGACTTCAACGAGGCCAGAAGTACTGGGACAGGAGGTTTTCCTCGTGCTGCTCCCGACTCGGGCGCGCTGCTGTCTGCCAGTCCCACCCTGTCTCCCTCAGGTAGCTCTGAAAATGGGTTGAACGCACTTCTCGGGCCCCAAGCAATATTTCACAGCTCTTATTCCAATCTCTGGAGCTCACTCAATTTATACTTACTCTGTCTTGCTCCTCTCTGCACTGCTTGTAGGAACCCCAGTGCTGTTACTCTGAGGCATTACTAATACTCAGCACCAGAGCAGCTTAAATGATTTTGTTTTATTCTGTGCAAAGAGAAGCTGCTGGAAAGGTGGGTGGTTGGGAGGGGTGGTCAGTGCAAGGGATCCTGCCTGCCTTGGGATACTGAAGCCTGGGGAGCAAGCTGGTAGGAGGGATTCCATCCTGGGGAGCCAGGGCAGGGGGTTGCAGCCTGCTCCTTGCAAACCATCATGTCTTGGCACCTGCGCCCTAGGGCAGAGCTCCAGCAGAACTTCAGGCTGGGCACGGTGCCACCGCGACAGACGGCCCCGAGTGCAGGAGCCCAGAGCTGCAGCACTGCCTGGAGGCACCAACTTTGCAGGGCTTAGAAGACAATTTCCAGCCACGGGCTCTCAAGCACAACTCCGTCGGGAGCTGTGAGCAGAGCTGGGGCTGTGCTGACAGCCCTCAGGAACAGAATCCCCTGCAGCTCTGAGCAGGAGAAGAGCCTGTGCCTGAGCAGGGGGGTTCTGCTTCCTGGGGTGAGGAGGACAACCTGGACCCCAACCCTCAGCTGAAGTCCTCCCTGCTCACTTTTCCAGGTGCACTGGAGGCCACACTGGTAAACCCAAACCACAGCCCCTTCCCAGGCTGGACTAGATGATCTCCAGAGGTCCCTTCCAACCCCTACCATCCAGTGATTCCTGCCCCAGATCAAACAGCGGCCGCTTTCCAGCTCAGCTGGACGTGCCCCCGACCCTGCCACGAGGCTGGAGGTGGCTGGGGGGGCTCAGATGCTGCTGGGGACCCCAGTCAGCAGGGAGGGGGACTCCCGAGCCCCCAGCCCCAGGCTGGCTCAGACGGGTGCTGTAGGAAAAGGCCCCGTGTTCTTTAACAGCACACGTAATATCCTTTCCAAAGGTTTACTAAGGCTACTCGTGTATTAAGTTAAGCTAACCAATTTACAATGCAAATGTTACATAGATTACAAAGGGTAAATGAGTTGTATGTTGAAGGAGATAGGCTTTACCCAGACAAAAGTGGAACAGACCTGTGGCAAACTGCAATTAATGACCCGAACACATCTTCCAGAATGAAAAATTCATCGAGTCCTCTAAGGATATATAGCCCAAGCAGAAGAAATTATTCACCACCTTCTACATATCCAAAGTGTCACCAAGCCTATTTATCTGGCAAATAAAGTACTTCCCTTCAGCCTCAATATTCCTGCTACCGTATGGTCCAGAAGTTCTGAGATTTTTTTTAAAGTAGATTTTACAAAGAAAGTGCAATTCCAGGAAAAATGAGAGTTGGTCAGTTGTTGGGAGAAGGAAGATTGTGGTAAAATAAGGACTCCCCTCTGCAATAAAAACAGAGGATGGGGGGGAACAGCAGCTGATTTCCAGCACTAGCTTTGCTAGAGATTCTCTGGACAAGGAAAAAACCCTGACAAATCATTTTGTGCAGCATCTCCTCTCTGAGTAGAAAAGGCAAAGAGTGTGGCTTCCAGGATCTACTTGACTTTTGCAAAATCAAAGCAAATAAAAGCAATGGATTTATTTTGCACACGTTGTGCTGGGTCCCTAAAATCTGAGACACCAACAGATGCTGGTCACTGGATAAAATCTGAACCGTGACATTGAGGAGGCAATTCACAGTCTGACCACATGCAAAGGGGAGATAAAACCTAACTGTCCCGTTGGAGGTGGCACCGTTTGCTTCATTAATGCATGTGGAGCACTTTTGTGGTCCCCAGGTGGGCTGGGAAGTGTTGTTATAAAACCAGGACTAAATTTGAGATATTCTTCCCCTTGCCTGTAATGGGAATGAACAGAGCAGACCCTCTGTGGTTCAAGTGATTCAGTATTTCTTCATGTTTTACTACCCCATCACTTGTGAATAAACAAGGGGGAAATGAACTATGGATGCCACAATTCATTTTAAAGAAAAAAGTTTTCTTTTGCCATAAACAACGACTGTAAATTTTTGCTGTGGACAGGCATGAGCTGGGGAAGCTCTCAGGGAAGTGAGGCAGAGGCTGCTGCACACTGCAGCCCTGGGGGCTCACGGCCCATCACCAGACAGGCTGTGTCCTCATTCTCCTATTTCTATGTCCTGTAACCCCAAACAGGCCTTTGTTCAACAGCAAAGCCCTTCCTAGAGACCAAGCCACGGGGCTGGCTCTGCAGGGCTGGAGCTGCCAGCAGCCCCCAGGGGGATCCAGGTGTCTCCTTTAACCCCAGTTCTGCACAAGGGGTTGCATTGGTGCCACCTCTGTGATTTACCTGGGGGAGGCAAAGCATGCCCCAGTTTAGGAGCCCTGTCTAGCAAGGCTGCCACCCAGCTCCTCAAAGGGAGAGGGAATTAAGTTGAGGAGGCTGGTGCTGGGAAGCAGGATGCTGCCCAATCACTTCAGCTGCTGCCCTCCCTCCAGTAACTCGGGGTATAAACACCCCGGAGCCAGGGATCAATCCTGGCAGAGGGAGCCCAGCACTGGGTGCAGGGGGCTGCTGGGGACCACCACCCTCCAGCCCCGGCTCGCAGCCAGCTCCAGCAAGCACTGCCCTTCTGCTACTGTTTGCTGAACAAAACCAATCCTGGAACTCAGAGCTAACTGGTTAAGCAGCACTCATCATGCCTAATTTACAAAAGAAGGGGCATATTTAAAAATATTTATTCTGCCTTTCCCAGTTGGATTGGCATAAGCATGTGGAAATCTTCGAGGAATCAAACAACTGTTAATCACCTCAAGCTATTCCAGGCTGAGTTTGCTATGTAAGCTGCCGCCCTCTGTTTACACATAAGAAGCAATGACTCAAAGAATCCTATAGAGACTATTTTTTTTCCTCCTTTTTAACGATAAGGTCTGGCCAAACGGCTTAAAGGGCCCAGCTATTTAGTATTGGAGCTGCACCTCCTCGCCTGCCTCTCCCCCCTCTAATATCTGCATTTGTATTCAGCTGGCGAGCGCTGGCGGGGTGGGAAGGGGAGGGAGAGGCTGGGGGGTTTCACAGCATCCTGCTGCCAGCCCTGCTGCTGGCTCGGGGCCAGAGGTGCTTGGGTGCTCCTGACAGGACCCAGTGAACAAGGGCAGGGCTGGACCTCGCCAGCAGCCTGAGGAGCATCCTGGCCACTCCGTGAAGCTGCATGGGGTGAACAAATCCCAAACCCACAGCAAAATTTCCCTCTAAAAGGCACCAGAAGTGGAATTTCAAGACCCGGCTGCTGCTGAAGCGGGGAGTCAAGAGCAGAAGCATCACCTCAGCCGTGCACTTCAGGCCTGCCCCCCTTTCTGGCTTTTTGGGCAGCTGCCACTCGCAGCCCCAGCACC
>NW_008586663.1:5106-6806 GCF_000691845.1 Merops nubicus | reverse complement strand
GGGTGCCGGCCTCTGCTGACCCCCAAACCCTCCAGCTCTGTGCCCAGAGAAGAGCCTTTCCCTCACTGTCACCAGCCCCCTGCGCAGCCTGCACAGAACAGACCCAGCACTGACCACGTCCAGTGCTTTTGCACCTCAGCCAGGCTCCAGCCTGCTCCAAAGCAAAGCAAACCCACTAGTGCCCCTCTCCCCTTCCCTGCGAGGGGCCGTGGTGAGCATGCGCCGGGCTCTCCTTCACGCCGTGCCACTGGTGCTGAATGCTGATGAGAAATTCTTGGTCCAACCCCAGGCACTCATTTTCAAGTAATTAACTTGGCACCACCACAGCACACAGCAGATCCGACTTTCCTGACCAGGAGATAACTGAATTAAAAGGCCAGGTGTGGGATTATTTATGGCCAAACTTGCTCCATCCCCAGTCCCCGTTTCAAGTCAGCAATGATGGGTTTATCCAGGCTCTCTGCCCCCCTCCCCAGCCTGCAGGCTGACGTGGTTCTTTGTTGGGGAGCACAGCACATGGGCAGCTGCAGTGGGGAGCTGGAGGAGCCCCCCAGTGCTGACCCAAGGCTGTCCCACAGCCAAGCTGTCCCCTCTCCCCACTGCCAGGGCAGTTTGGGGGACAGCTGAGGGGTTTTTACCCTTCCTACTGCATTGATATGTTGTACATAACATCACCTTTTACCAATATATCTTACTCCTGAATCTCTGTGGAATGAGCAAAATCCCTGCCTCTCTCCAAAGTCTCTGTTGGCTCGGCTGAAGTCGGAGCTTCTGTTTGTTGCACCACATCCTCCCTGTTACTACTCCCCTTCTTCCTCCCAAATAAACCCTGCCTGGAGCTGCAGAGAGCTGTGATGGGGGAAAGGGAGATCGTGTGGTGGAGAAGAAGGATGCTGTGGTGGGGCAAGCCACGGGATGGAGAGCCAAGACCTCCTGCCTGCCAGGCACTGTCGGTGAGAGCTGGCTGGTGAAGGCTGCTGCCATGCTACTGCCCCTTGGGCCATGCTGGCAAATAATTCCTGACAGCAAACCTGGAGTTTTCCATATAAAAACCAAAGCCCAAATGGACAGAACAAAAAGAGGTGGCAGACGTGGGTCTCCTGCTTGTGAACCCACCGCTGGCCCCACGTCTCTGGCACCAGCATTGCTCCTAACGAAGCTCCAGCAGCAATTCCTGAGAAACACGAACAAAAAGAGGTGGCAGACGTGGGTCCCCTGCTTGTGAACCCACCACTGGCCCCACATCTCTGGCACCAGCATTGCTCCTAATGAAGCTCCAGCAGCAATTTCTGAGAAACATCACCCGAGGTTGTATTTTATACCAACATGGGGCATCTCACACCCAAGCTGCAGCTCTCAATGCAAATACATCCCTGCAGGCCTGCACCAGGAAAGGTAAAACAGTTCCCCAAGGTCAGCAGTGGTGGCCAGACCCCAAAATCTCCTTTCACTCAGCCGCTGGTGCTTCCCCCTCCTTGCTAAGCACCTGCTGAGCGTGGAGCTTGGGGTGCACTGCCTTGGGGCACAAGTGGGGAAACTCAGTCCCCAAAGGAGCACATACCTCACCACGTTGATGGGCAAGCAGCCCCTGAAGCCCGAGCAGTCCCTGATGTCTGAGCAGCCCCCAATGCCCAAGCAGACCCTGGTACCCGAGCAGCCCCTGATGTCTGAGCAGCCCCCAATGCCCAAGCAGCCCCCGG
>NW_008586663.1:0-5075 GCF_000691845.1 Merops nubicus | reverse complement strand
GATGTCTGAGCAGACCCTGGTACCCGAGCAGCCCCTGAAGCCCGAGCAGACCCTGGTACCCAAGCAGCCCCCCATGCCTGAGCAGCCCCTGAATCCCAAGCAGCCCCTGGCACCCAAGCAGCCCCCCATGCCCGAGCAGCCCCCAGTGCTGTGGCAGCCACGCCGAGCAGGGACGTGGTCAGGAGGAAACCATCTCTGCAGGCAGCAGAGAGGAGAGGGGAGGCTCTAGGCAGGAGGCTGTGGAGCGGTGACATATGAGGATAATGAGTGTTGACATATGAAGATACAGCCAAACTGAAAGCTACATCCCATTTAGCTTTTAATTTGGATGCTCATAGAGTGGATTCTGAAGCCCTGTTTCATCACTGCTCTTAAAATGGATCTGACTTACAGGAAACAACCTGATGTGACACTGCATTACTTATAAACTTGACTTGAATACCACCAGCCACTTCTCTGGATATCCACCCTGCAAAATCCCATGGCACATTTGGGCAGGCAAGCTGGGCCCCTGGAAAAGGTTGCCACCTAATTTTTCTGTGGAAAACCCACAGATCTGGCCCCAAACTGTGTGGTTAAGATAAACAGCAGGGATGGTGTGTTTGTCTTTGTCATGTAGGTTGGAGTCAGACCCAGAAAACAGAGGGATATGGTGCTGAACCTGCCAGAGCCGACCTCAACATCCCTGCAAAGAGCCACCTGGACTGGTGGTGGCATGGGAACCCCAGCTGAGATCACACCTTCCCTCCCTCCCTCACACCCATCCCCTGGGTCAGCATCAATTCAGGAGCTCTCTGAGCATCCCTTTGAGTGCAGAGGCCTGGGGGCAGCTGTGGTCCCTGTCTCCCGTGGGGACAGCCTGGGGCAGGAGATACCTCGGTGCCCCCAGCTCTCCTTGGGTCCATGCCTGGCCACCCCACACAGCACCTCCCCTCCCAACCTGCCCCTCTGAGCCTTCCCCCACATCTTCCTCTCCCACTTTGTTCCTGGCCAGTTTTCCAGTTACTGTACTTAACTGGGAAGGGCAGCTAAAGGTTCTCTACCTGTGGCTCCTGCTCATCACATCCCACATTCCCCCTGGCAGAAACATCAACCAGCATAAAATAGTAACGACGACAACAATCACACGTTGCTGTTTTCATCTCTGCTTTGGCTTTCCTCTTTTTAAAAGTAATTCCTGACTCCCAGCACAGAAGAGGCCCCTCTGATCCCTGGGTAATGGCCTGCCCTCTATGCAGAGTGGAATAGAGTTAGAATGAACGCTCCAGAAACCCTGACAGCCCGTTTAACAAGGTGTCTAACATCCCATTTCCTCTGCACTTCCTCTCTCCTTAATCCTTTTATGCGAAACTCACTCAGGAGTAAGCACGTGTGAAATTGAGGACTCTCTAATACACATTGCACGACACCGGCTCACTGAAATGGAGTGTCTCAGCCTTGTTCCGTCAAACAGTGCCAAGAGGAAGCCGACGTTAATCAAAGAGTCTTTTCCATGTGTCCAGGGCCTCCTGCACCCGCAGAGCAAATAAACAGCTCTGCGCTGCCGCCGCTTCCCCAACGCTTTCATCTTCCTGCAGCTCCGGATTCAGCAGGGCAGCTCCGAGAAAGGGGAGGGGAGGCAGCGGAGGGGAGCGAGGGGCTCGGCCAGCCTCCCGGCGGCTCCCGCTTCGGGCAGGGCTGGGCAAGGACCCGACGGGTTTGGGGTTTGCAAATCGCATCTCTCGGCAGCACGAAGCAGCCGCTCCGGGGGGTGGAGCTGCCCCTGGAGGTCCTCGGAGCATCCCGGGGCACGGAGCAGCAGCCCGGTTTGGAGGTAGGGACAAAGCACGTGGCTGAGAATAACAGAGAGGATTGGACTGAGCTTGGAGTGGTTCAGCCCTCCCCAAACTTGGGACTGAACCTGCTTCAAGGATTATCCCCATGTTTCCCATGAGGTCTGAGGCTTGCTGGCGGCGGTGCCAGAAGAGCTTGTTGACCTCGTGTAACCTGCAGTCGGGGCCAAGCTGGCCCTGCTAGCCCCAAGGAGAGCTTACTGTGCCCTGAGGATTTCTCCCAGAGCAGCCCAGGGGCACCCAGAAAGTCACACCAAGAGGCCAAGCTCCTCACGAGCAGCTCTGCGTGGTGCCAGACACCTCAGCACAGATGATTCACAGGATTATTTTTGCTGGTTTCAAGAGCTTTGAGATCTCAGAAAATATATTCATTATAATGCATATGTAACAATTAGTCCCATTCTACAGTGGAAAAACCTTTACAATTCTACTCGGCGACTTGGATTTTTCAGCAGAAGCCTCTTCTTTTCTAGAGTAAGGAAAACAAACGCCAGCAAGGAAACCAAATGCCTTCCTGACAAATTCCCAGGGAAAACTTCTGCTAGTTTTGTGTATTTTTTAATCATGAGCCATGTCTACCTAAGATTTGAGCAATCTACTATTTAACGCCAGGTATGGCTCAGAGCAGGGGGATAATATGCTGCAATTCCAGGCAGACAGACTTGATCCAATAGGTCTATTATCTCCCCCCGTTACTACGATCCTGTCCTAATTAGGATCTCACACAGACCAGATACACCAGAAGTCAATGACAACTTCATTTATCCAAGGGCTTCGGTCTAGGAAAGCTGTCTGGTGTTTTTAAGTCACCATCAAGTAGGTATTGATTCGGTGAAGTCAGGAAATGATACTTCATTTATGTGCTTTAGCCTGGAATTTGGGGTGTGGGTTAGCGCTCACCGAGTGGCCCCAGGGCTTGAGGGCTGAGCTGGGTCTGCAGTTTGCAGGGTGAGCAGTTAAAATACCTGTTTTTCCCTCTCTATTCTGCCTGACAGACTTTCTGAGGGTTAAAATTCACGGTAAATCAACAAACATTTGGATCAATAAGGGATGGAGGGGAGTGATTTGCATCCATGCTCTCCAACCTCTGCTGGAAGAGGAGCCTGGAAAGCACACGAGATCCAATATTTGGCTTGTATGGAAAGACAGAGAATCCCTCTAATTGCACGGTGGAATGCAGATTACAGACCTGGAGATGATGAGCAGTGCTAAACCCAGCACCTAAAAACAAACAATCCCAGAATATAACCCCCCAAGTGAATGAGATTTCTGTGTTATCACCACGCCGTGTAAGCGATAGCGTCCCTCTGGATCAGCCCAGGAGAGCAGGCTGGGGCGCTGCAAAGATAAGGCAGTTTTAATCTGCACACATCATCAGCTGAAGGGAAAATATAAAATGCTAATAACAAATTGGGATTCAATCTAAAAAGGATGCTACAAACACCAGAAGCATTTTCTCCTTCTTGCCTTTGGAGAAAAAATAAAAGAGCAAGTCAGCTCCTGCTCCCGCCACCAACCTCCCGGCTCTTTCTTCCCCTTATTTCCCTCTCCAAAATACTTCATTACAACACTTCAGGGGGTGAAATCTTCCCATAACTAGCTTGGCCCCCATTTTCCTCTGCCCCATACATCCAACTTTATGTTTTAAATGGATCAGTTTACTGGTGACTAACTATCGAGTGGCTCTCCCCATCCCTCGCTAGGTGGAACACTATAAAAGGTAAGTGGTACAATACATCATCTTAAAAGGTGGCTTATCTGGAGAGGAGGTGGAGGAAATACTGTGCGAGGGACCGTCTGCATCCGAGGTGCAATTGGATTCCATTTTTCCTGTTGAAATAGGGAATGGCAAGAGCACGCTGAGGATGCCTGAAGGGTCCTGTTGGAGCAGGAGGTGGAGGTGGCATCACCCACAGCTCCGTTCCCTGCTCGAACTGGCACCGTGCCCAACAGAAGGGCCACTTGTCCCCTGTCTGTGCCAATCCCAGGGGCTGTGCCCTCATGGCTCCACTGCTGAGGGAGGTCCTGTCCCCGGGCAGTGTGGGACGTGGGGCTGGGGAGGCTCCACACGGACCCACACCCAGGACCTGGGAGCTGCTCTGGTTATCGGCTGTGACCTTCAGAGCGAGCTGAACATTTCTGGGTTGTCCCCCCCAGAGGGACTGGTCCTCCCTCCTGCACAGAGCGACGCCTTAAAGCTCCAACCCATCCATTATTTAAGCCTCACAAAACACTTCTGACCAGAATTAAGAGAGACGTAGGTATTTTACTCTATTTCTGCCTGCCCCTCTCCACCTAAAGCAAACTGGAACACAAACGACCTTCTCTCAGATCCCAGCACAGCCACGACCCCAAACAGCCCCATCGCTGCATTCAAGTGACCAGCAGTCCCTGATGAGCTGTGTTGCTTCTTGTCATTAGGTTCCAGAATTAACACCCTGACCTGAGCAGGGGTTAAGATGTCACTGTGGTACCTTTTTGATTCCCTTTTGCTGTTCCAGAACGACTGTGATGTGCACTAGGAATCAGCCTTTTCACACCCATCAGCACCAGCCCCTAGCCCCGTTCCCAGCGTGCAGGTGAGGTTACCCACAGACTGAGGAAGGCTCCTCTGTAGCATTTCAGGTTCATTCTCCCCCCTCCCCAGGAAGTCAAGGCTCTGTGGCAATAAGAAAAATCCAGCACCAGCGTGGAGATTCAGGGTTAAGCCACGGGCTGCTGCAAACCAGGCGAGCCCTGGTGACAGTGTATTTATTTCCTCCCCACGCCTTTGCTCAGCCCCTGTGAACAGGGCACAATTCCTATTGCACACACGCACACGGCCAAACCCCCTATATTGGGCAGGAAGATTATTGAACAAAAGTAAGCGATAAAAGCACGGGCCAAAAAGATGTGTTATAGTGTTTTCCTTTGAGGCAAAGACAAAGAAGACACTTTGCTGTTTGTTGTGCCAGAGAATCATCTCTGATTGTTTGTGTCACGGTGGCAGATAAGTGCAAAGGAGATAGATGTTCTGTCTCCGAGGCACAGTTCTCATCTGTATAGTATAAATTTATGCCTGCTGGTTGCAAGCCTCATGATTCAGAGCTGGTCTGTGAGTGCGGTCGGAGCCGAGGGAAGCCGACGGGGACCTGCTTCCCTCCTGTGACAGTCACTGCTCTGTGACAGTGTGGGGCTGTCCTGCTCTGCTGCAGCCACGCCCAGCCCACCGGGCTCTGGCAACGCTCACCCTGGAGGGGCATT
>NW_008586662.1:11100-27442 GCF_000691845.1 Merops nubicus | reverse complement strand
TTGCCCCTCTCTGGACCTACTCCAGCATCTCTACATCTTTCATATTTATTCTCCATTAAGGTTTTGACAAAGAAATAGTCGAGAACAGATACTTCTTGTCCTGGACGTTGTAACCACATCTCGGAAGTGTTTTTTTCCAGATTTCACTCTGACAGCTCCAATGCAACTCGGCCCCGTGCAGGTGGGGCAGCACAAGCAGGTGTATGTCTCCAAGTCTGTGCCTATCTAGCACGCTGACTGGTTGAATAGTTAGTAAAGTATCATTTGAAATTTTTCCATCAAGGAAGGGCTTTATTGAGGACCAAGCACAGCTATATGGAGGAAGACAATTAAACACAATTTTTATTATGGAAAAGCAAGCCAGTGGAAACATCAACACGATGGTTTGCAGTGGGAGCGGGGCCAAACTGCACTGCGCACAGCTGCCTTCCCTCCCCACAGCAGCCTGGCATGGGGCTGCAGAAGAATGCTTCCCCACTGGGAAGCTCTGTGGTGTGAATGGAAATAAGGACCTCAGAGCACACTGGGAATAACAGGTTGCGGGAGGTTCCTTGTTTTGATGTAGCTTCTGGCATCAGTAGTCTGGACCAAAGAGAAACTTACCTGATTCCTGGTGAACCAGCAACAAAAACAAGGCTATGAGACAACTGGTGAAAATGTAACAAAAACTATGAGGAATGATCACATTTAGAAGATGTCGAGAGGACGTGTATTCCACAGAGGAAAGACACTGAATTTTTAATAGGGTGTAAGAGATGCTTCTGGGCAAGGTCCAAGCATGTTGTTTCTAAAGGTGTAAAACCCACAGCCATCACTGGTGCATTAGAAGCTTACAGAAATTCTCTCTAAGGATAAATGTCCTGTCCTCCCCATTCTGTTGCACTGAGCATAGTGGAGGGACTGTTTCACCAGCAGAGGGTGAGCGTATGGGGTTCTCCCTGGGACTCTCACAGGCAGTGGATTAGACATCACTCTCCCATTCTGCCTGGCACGTGCAGGATATGCAAAGCAATAAAATTAAGCTTCTGCATTACACTGGATCTGCTCCCAGAGCTGAGGGGAAATATGATAATATTTTTTTTGTACATCCATTGCAATGAACCTCATCAATGTCCACTCTTGCCTTAAAAACAATGTTTTATCTCATTGGTGAAGTCCTGGCTTTTTAACTTCTTACACAAGCATCTAAGATCAGGTTGAACAGGGCTCTGGGCAACTAGATCTAGTTGAATATATGCCTGCGCACTGCAGGGGGGATTGGGCTAGGTGACCTTTAAGTTCCCTTCCAACACAAACCACTCTATGATTCTACAATAAAAAGTAAGTATGTACATACAGAATACATAGGAAGGATGTGCATGTTCTTATGAGTTTGCAGAGGAAGTTATGCACTACAGACCTTACCAAGAAAGGGTGATGTTCCCCCATAAGTGTGGTGACTTCATCTGTATTTATCCTGCACATATATCAAGAGTAGAATCATATTTCTAAGTTTCTGTCATCCTTTTTCTTCGTTTCTAGTAATCTGATTAATTGGCTTTTTGTTTCTTCACCAAAAAAAAGTATGTTAGAATATTTTCAGTGCAGAGGGGAGCTGGGACAAGATCTTCATTTAATATGTGAACAGTATGTAGTCTTTCAGGTAATAAGAAAGAAGTTTTTCATGCAGTGTGATTCAATTATTTAGAATAGTGACAAATATGTATGTACACCAGTGGCTTTAGAGAAATGCTGCCAGACATCACAATGGTTCTTATTTCAATGCCTTTTATCCAGAGTACTTAGAGATTTGGACATAGCCATCTTGTATGGTAAGAAGATCTTAATTTTACATAGCATTTTTGGTATGTCTTAGCAGCATTACAAAATGTGCATTGAATCATCACTAGAAACAGCTGCTATCTAAGTCTTCCACCAGAAATTTATTTATAAATTAACCATTTTTTCTGTATGTCTTTTCATTACTCCACCTCGCTTCAAATTTTGTCTTTTTTATGTATGGATCATGATGGCAAGGAAAGGCTGCTTGTATTATGGTATTTAGAGTCTCTAGTACCTTGTGTGCTTTGATTTCTGTTGCATAAACCTAAGACAGGATACACACTTTAATTTTTTTTTCCATGGATTTTAGCTAACAGCTGTCCCAAGAAGATACAGAAATGTTGTCTTGTATGTGGGTAGCATTTCTTCTCTTTAGCAACCTGAAACACAGGGCCAAAATAACACGTCAGAGGCTGCAGACATGAGACGTCTATTAGTAATGTTAATTGCTAATGCCACTAAAGAGGATGCTGACACACATACCTTAATTATAGGGCAAATTCTTCAAAAACTGCATTTCACGAATACTGTTGCACTAATGAGTGGTGTTAACTCCACTTACTCTCAGTGGAGGATTTCAAAGTGTGGGAGTCCAGAAAGCCAGAGGGGCTGTTTCTGAAAGTTGATCTGTAGCTAGGGAATCAAGGGGAATGTGCAGGAGGGTTGGTTGATTCTTGTAGCAATTGGCCTTGAGGCTCCTGTCAGCCTTAAGGCTTGGAAGAACTGTAAGGTCTTGTCTATTCCTGTTGAACTAATTACTGTGTAAATTGTCACACAGATTACTGAAGGCTAGTTTAATTAACTCCCTGCATTAAGTAAAAAAAAAGGCTCCATGGCAAGGCAAAAAATAAATATGAAGCGTCTTTCATTTAAAATGTATTAAATCTGCTTATTGTATTTGAAAGAAATATTTCTAACACTAACCTAGGTCAAAAATAGTTTGACCATACTGCTCAAAAGAACAAAAGCAGTGCCTCTCCCTCTAACAAGCCCATCAGTTCTATCTCAGTTTTCTCTAATAGTCATTAATGATGTGTGTGTATGAAGTTAACAACAAGTTCAGCTGAATTTCAGGGGACGTGGTAGCTTGCGGTGCATGGCTCCCACTGCCACAGGTCGACGTTTCCACTGAGCAGTGCGTGTTCTCCAGGACCTGTCACTGGGCCCTCGGCTGCCACTTCAAAAGAGCTTTGGACTTTCATTTACAGTGTTTTAACTGTGAAGTGGTACACTTTGAAGGTTGTCTGGACGTCAGCATCCAAATGTTGTTCATGTTATTAGAGCTGTTTGCGTGCTACGCAGCCTCTTGCGAGGCAAGGAGGCCGCCAGGGCCAGGCTGAGCAGGTTGTAGAGCGTAGGTCATTGTTGTCCACCCTGAAACCGCCACAGGCAGTAGGCCTGCTACCACGGGGAAAGCCAATCTTCAAGGTGCACCACATTCGTGAGTCACATCTTGCAGCCTGTGTGGCTGCAGATTGCTCCTTTTCACCTTTTCCTCAAACGTTTCCTCTCCCCGAGTCTCACGTTCACCTGCTTTCCTTTTTCTGCCAATTCCGTGAGCATGGGCTGCTCCCTTCCCCCACTTGTAGACTCTGCCCTACCAACATGGCAAATTTCCTCATCTTACAAGTACTACTTGCTGCTGCCTCTCACCCTAATGCCTTCCTACCCCATACACAGTCTATACAGACTTGCATTTCTTCCAGTAATAAGGTCATTTCTGCTAAGATAGACTTGTTGATCCTTTAGCATGGCAAAAGGGCATCATGGCAAAATATGAGCTGTTTTTTGCCCACACGAAGAAAGGTAAGAGTGATATCCCAAAAGCATCTCAGCACTGCATGGCAGCAAGGAAAAGTGATCATGAGAGAGATCTCTGAAATAGTGGCTACAGTGTGACCCTTGCACTTCATGACACTAATTTGTGTATTTTGTGCTGCTTTGGACAATGGCTCCATGACGCCGCTTCGTTTTGCTCTTTGTTTATGACTGGCTGGCTGTCCTTCTGTCCTTCTGAAACTATTGGGATTCAGTTAATCCCTGATTTAATTCTGAATACTCATTGGGACTGCACTTTCTCAGGACTGGAGAGAAGATCATGAGGAATATCCCTCACAGGGCAAGACAGGTTGGGTTTTTTAGGGGGTTGCAGCAGAGATCTGTGTACTGGAGAGGCACCTGAAGAAGTCGGTTGCCAGTACATCTCTGGAGTATAAAAGCACTGATTCCAATGGGAGGGGAAACATGTTTTGCTGAAATGCTGCAGGTTTTCTGTTTTATTTTAGGTCTGATGTCTTGACTGTCAGAGCCGTAGGTTGGCTAGCACTGCATATAACATCTGCTTGCTTGGCAGAAACTATGTAACTTTCTCTTCCTTCTTAACGAATATGTGCATAAACATGATCACCAAAGGCCAATATCTGTGACACAACAGGATTATGCATTTAATACATTAAGGTTATATGCTACTGCATGCAACCTATTAAGACAGGCTTGAGTAAAGTTAAAAAGAACCAAGTGTGACAAAACAATAGGGAAGAGATGTTATTAGAAGGAAGAAACAACCTTCAAAATGCTGAAGTTATATCCAAATGAATAAAACTGAAAAATTCATAAATCCTGGATGATAATGTATAAACATAAAATTAAACAGGAAAAAAAAAAAAGAGCTGGGAGGAGAAACTTGCTAAAGGACTCTAAGCCAGCAGTAAACCCTTCTTCAGACACATCAAGAAGGTCATCAAAGAGTCTATAGGGCTGGTCAATGATCAGTGTATAAGAGGAGCACTACAGAGAGTAGAAGACCTTTTCAGAGAAGAAATTGGTGTTCACTGTGGAAGAAACTAGGAAAACCCACATGCCAGAGTACTTTTCCAGAAGAGGATCTGACTGAAACTGAGAAGACTGTAAAAGATATCATGTGACAAATTGACAACATGAACATTAGCAAACCACCAATACTAGATGTTATTTCATCCAGTGTTTCTAAGAAGACTTACAGTAGTCTGTAACGGCTGACTGTCAAATTTGATACCTGAGGACTGGAATGTGGCAAATAGATACCAGCTGTAAAAGAGTTTTCAGAGCGAAACAAAGGGAACTACTGGTATTGTGCATCAGACCTCTGGGCAAATCTGTGGAAAATGAACGGACAGAATGAGGGGTTACCTGGGTTCATACAATTTACCTCAGAAGAGTCAGTGTGCATTCTAAAAAGGGAAGTTTACTATCATAGTTTTGAAGTGTGTCAGCAAATCTTTGAACAAAGACAGCCAAGTTGATCCAATCTGTTGGACTTTTGAAGACTTCTGACAGTATCATCATCAACAGTTTCCAAGGAAACTTAGCAGTCATTGGATTATAATAAAATAAAAGGTCCTTTTATGGGTAAATAACATGCTACAAGTTAGGAAACAGGAGGTAAGAGGATTAGTTACTTATTACAGTGGAGGAAGGTCACCACTGGAGTTTCCCGGAGCTCTGTGGTAGGATCTGTCTTGCTCATTACACTCTTGAGTGACCTGGAAAAGAAGTGAGCAGTGAGGTGAGAAAGTTTGCTGGTGTCGTATGAAAGTTTGTGATATGAAAATGTTCAAGATAGTAAGGACAAAGACAGGCTGTGAGGGACCACAAAAGGCCTCTGTAAGACAGAATGACTAGGAAATGTGTATGGAAAAAAATAAGTCCTAGCCTCACATATAAGCTAGCTTTCACGTGTAAGCAGTGGACTCTGAGCTAACTGTTACCATTTGGAAACAAAGCCTTTCTGATATGCATAGCTTGTGAAAACATCAGAAAAGCAAACCAAGTATTATAATTTATTAGAAAAAAAAATAAATCCATGGTTTGCCTAGATTTTGTATATGAATATGGAATTCTGTGTGGAATATAAATATTACATATACAGTATGAACATAGATTCATCTACTATATATTCTGAATATATATTTACATATATTCTCTATATAGATGGTGGAATTAGAATGAGGAATTCTACATATACTGTATTTCTATATGGCATAGAAAGAGTGGAAAGGAATTGACCTAGGCATTTCTTCAAATACAAGGATGAGGGAACTGTCAAATGAAGCTAATAGAAGCTGATTTCAATGCAGACAAAAGGGGGTTAACTTATGCAACTCCTTGCCAGAGAATTTTATGGATGCAAAAGGCTTCAAGGGGATACTGTAGAAGTACATAAAAGAGAGATTAATTCATGATTATGTAACAAAGAAACCAGTTGGGAAAAACCTTGAGCTGAGAATCGACACATTTTGAGAGAGCTTCATGTACACCAGCACTGTTCTTGCATAGACATTTGCTTATGGCCACACGTGGCAACGGGACAATGAGCTACACCCGGCGAGCACGTGTGTGAAACCTGGGGAGAGGCTCACGGGAGGGTGCTGTCGCCTCTGCGTGGGCTGGGAGCTGGACTAGCTGCAGCGCCTTAGCTGGGCATTCTTTGAGACTAGTAATGCCTCAGTGCTAATCTGTCTCTGGGATCTCACCTGCCACACAGCTAGATCCATAACTGAAGTCATGAATATGTGTGTTATGTGGCTGCAGACGTCTCCTTGTCTTAGATAAGACATTCCTGAAGTTCTCTCTTATGCCTCCTGTTCAGCTGTTCTGCTAATGGGATCGTGACCAGATCACACTGGGTATCTGACACTGAGTTTAGCCCTGCTTAGAGCATGGGATTCAAACTGGTGGCCTCCAGTAGTCAGTCCAGATTATTTTATGCTTCTGTGATTCCAAGTGGTTTATAACACATATGTCACACTTAAATCTTCAAAACAGAGATTTGCAGAGATGCATAATGCTTCTGTGTACTGACTGCAAGATGTAGATGTAACCCATTGTGAGGAAATTTGTTTCATGATATACATCAGCTCATCTTTTACTAGAGAATAATAACCAGACTATCAGATATAGTACGTAACTATCAGCAACAGTGATTCGTGTCCTTAGAACTGTGCCATTTCCAGTTCTGGGTGAAGAAGAAAGGTAGTAAATCTTACAAAGAGTATTACTTCAATTTTAATTTAATCACACAAACAACAATATCACAAGAAAAATATCACAATCTAAAATACAGTTGTACAACAGAAAAACTTAATGATATCTTTAATTAAATGTTTTGTGCTAAAAGCATATCATGCTTTGTTTAAATCCTGAAGCAAGTACAATTATTAACGCCCCAGAGAAAATTCTGGTTGCATTTACATGGTGTGTTTTGGGGACAAGGTACAGCAACTACAATATAGCAAAATCAGAATGTCTCTGTGAATATATCAGGGGAAGGTAATACAAATTATGGAGTGAAAATGCCTTCCATTCCAGCTAAGCAGCAGCCTGTCTACTTACATAACTTACATAACAGATAATTCTGTGATCATTTTTAGTGCTTAGCTCCAAGAGTGCTTTTATTGCAGGAGGATTGCTGGGATAGCACAGGATCCTTATTCTACTTGATCTGCACAAATACCCCTAACAGTGAAGGGTGGAGGAGTTACTCATTCACATCCTTCTTTTAAATATCAGTGGCTGTTGATGTTGGTCAACCGTGAATACAGTAAGTAGGTCAGAAGAAGAAACATAAAAAATACTATTGACTAAAAAATATTTTACCCTTGCTTTGTTTATAGCAAGTAAGTTCCACCTGAAAGATCTGGTAAAAGACACATTTGTGCTTCAGTTCAACTCACTAGGTAAACCTCTTCTCCATCCATTGATGAGTCTGAATATCTTCAGCTGCCAGAGAAAGTCTCATATTACTAAATGTAAATACTAGCAGTGTAGACAGCTCCCTGTAAATGAGTTTGCCTAATTAACTTTATTTTCAGTGAAGAAAACAAAATGCTTATAGTAACAATTTATCTCATTCAAAAGTAGACATCTAAAATAGGTCAGGTGAATCATGCCTTAAAAGAGGCTATTTCTCTCCATTGAATATAAAAGGAGTCTGGCATGACTAGCTCAAAATTGTACACTGTATATGTCTAAAGTTAAGTGAGAGGAATCCCATCCCACCTGTTTGTATGCTTAATAAAAGAAGAATACCAATATAGTATAAAAATGAACAAACTGTCCCCAGGCTTTAAAGCAAGTTGTTTTAATCTTGAGCAATTCAGCTTTTAATTTAGGGTTTGATTCAACTCCCATTGAAGTCAATAGCTCTATGTTTTAAGAGGCATATAATGAGGATTGTCAATTATTTTTGTTTACTCTCTCATCAAGGATACTTAACTAAATTCAGTGAGAAATAGATACCAAATGCTTAATGAGAAAGGATATTCTATAAATACAGGTTATACTCTGAACTGGATTTTTTGTGAATGAGTTTTTTTTTTTATTTCCATCTTTTAAATTGAATGTGAGCAGTACAGATAAATCCTTAGTGATAAATGTCTTTAATAATTCTAATTAATATAACACCAACATACAGATGTTGTTTCTTTCCACAGGATGATTAGCCCTTTAATTAATGTGTAATATATTAAACAAAGTCCAGCAGGATGTTATTGCTCTGTTTAAGTGGTGACTCTGAAACTTGCTTTTCACTGTCAGTTTTGCAGAGCTCCTCAGTGCTGGACCCCAGCTAACAACAGGCATATAGTACTATTTATAACACAGAGTACAATGGAGTTGTAGTTGGAAAGTCTGATAAAAACTTTAAGGGCCTAGTATAGATGATGAAAATGAAAAATAGAACCATTTAAGATTTACTGTGTAGCTGGGGTATAATCCTGTCCTGATCTCAGTGTGGGGAATTGAGGAAACAGTGAGCATGCACTACATTATTGTGACGGTGACATGTAACCAGGAGCCTCTGCTGGCACTGATGGGAGAGATCAAGCCAAAGGACTTGTATTCTCTTTCCTCCTTGCTGAATTCATGCTAAATATCTAACTGACTTCACAGTTCATTGATTTGCATGTGTAATTGGTACATGTCTTGAAAGAGGAGAGGCAAGTGACTCAAAGGAGTTAGCATCTGAACAAGATTAATGAACTCTAGAGGTACAGTGAACTCTAAGCTTCTACTCTCTACTTCAATTTATATTTCTATCTGAAAATCTGCTTCAGAGTAATACAGGTTTGAGGTTCTGAGGCCAGAACATTTCCAGGAGCTGCGGGAGGAGTTTGAGAGAGAAGGGTGTCTTTCTTTGGCTCTGTGCTGAGAACTCTGCATTGCAGGTTCCCCAGCCAACCCCTGTTCGACAACCCTGGTGCAAAGGCAAGAGGTCAGCTTGGAAGGTTTATTTTCTTTTAAATATATTAAAAACTGAAGTAGCAACTCTGCATATTAATAACAGGATTAAATTTTAAAAACTGGATCAGGAGGGGAGTGGCTGAAGGCAAAGGACTTTATCCAGTGCACCTGGTAGTAAAAGGAGAGGATTTAACTAGATGGGGAAATATAACCAGCTTCAAGAGGTTAGAAAAAACAGTGATGCAAAATCAAATGGTTTTACTTTTATCCCATTCTTGTGGCATAAGATTTTTGCTAAACAGGCATTTCTTCTGTAGACTAGCTCTGCTGTGCCATTCCTAGCTTTCATCTACTCATCTTGCTGGCTACTTCTGATTGTGGCACCAAATCCAGCCACTTGTGAATAGTTGGTCTGTGTAAGCCTGTAAGGCAGAACTGTGTGCTCTGCAGAGCTCGCTAGTGGGGAGTTCTGCAGATGATAGTATGTAACACTAGCAGGGTAACTTCCGCGACTTTGATGCTCTCCTCCTCAGTAAATCTGTGCTGGAATTGTTCTAATTGTATCAGCCTATATTTACGAAAATCTGGTCCAGGCTAACTGAAATGGGGTCCTCAAGGGATGTAGAATTAAGAAGTCTTTCCTGTCCCAATTGAATTAACTACATTAGTAGTTTTCCTGCAAGTTATCACTTTGTTAATGAACCTTGCAGACTTTGTATTTCATACTGAAAGAAACATGAAG
Source organism: Merops nubicus (assembly GCF_000691845.1). Taxonomy (NCBI): domain Eukaryota; kingdom Metazoa; phylum Chordata; class Aves; order Coraciiformes; family Meropidae; genus Merops; species Merops nubicus. The sequence continues at coordinate 17,661 of NW_008586662.1, read as the reverse complement.
CTTGTGTGCATTAAAAGTGACACTGCTATATAATCCATCACCTTTTTTTTTTTTTTTTAATAAGGAATAACGAAAAACAGAGAAATTGCCTCAATAATTCACAAGGAAGATGTTCGAGGTTGCACTATGTATTGATACAACTACTTCTGGTAACTTGGGTACAGTGACATGCTGAAGAATTTATGATCTCATTGTTTTGTATTACCCTCCATAAAATTTGTCTTACAAAGGTCTGTTTCACCAGATGAAAGAATTACCCACAAGTTTTATAACACTATAAAGATAGGATTAATTTCACTTTCTTAATTGCTAGCACAAAAATGCTAGCAAAAGCATTTTGATGGTACAAGAGCTGTCAAAATAACTTACCCAGTTTTAGCTTCTTGTTTTATTTACCAGCTCACAGGACCTATGTAAAAACTTCTTTCTTAAGAGCAAATGAAAAATACAGAACCAAGATGGCAAAGCCTTAGCAATGGCTGAGATTTAAAGGCAAGGGGATTTGTGTAAGCTGTGCATCTTCAGTGAACAGTCATGTTCCTCTGCTATGCTGGATTCTGTGGTGGAAATGTTGCCATGTGATCAGCATGGCAACAGTCATTTCCACATCAGTAAAATTGCACAATGATGATTTTGTGCCACATATAGCATGGATATTCTATCTAGTATCATCATCGAATTTGCAAGGACTTGCCTGCCCTGCAGATGGTTTGATACCAGCCCTGTTGCATTGCAGAGATCCTTATATAGTGGTGCTGGTGTACTTGACAGCCTGTTTTTGAGATCGGTTGCTGCCTCAGGAAACAGAAAATGGCACTGGTAGGACTGACTACTTTAATCTGGCAGGATCGACTACCTAAGCGTCTTAGCGCATTGAAAAGCAACATGTTGCATTGCCTGGGTGACAGTATTACTCAGCAACAGCAGCAGCTGCCAGGAGCAGTGGAAGTAGTACAGCTCCCACCTGGACAAATTACTAATCTGGAGAAAATCAAGGGTTGCCTAGCAGCTTTAACTTTTCTCCTCTGTACGTAAATATCATGGACTTGCTGTCCTGGGAATGGGGATGGGAATAATAATTAAAACCCAATCTCTTTCTAAGGAGGAACTAAATTCTGCTACTCAGAACATCAGAAATTTTCCCTCTCTCCTTGATTTCCTTGACACTGTAATGCTAAGCAGAGGGTGCTCAGAAAGGAGGCAGAGATAATTCTTGTCTTTGCAATTAACCCTTGTTATGTATGATTACATCAGGGTAGCAAAATTACTTTTTCATTCAAACACCTCATTCAAGATGAGGAGGAAAACCAGTTCTTCCTCCATACCCTGGCAGTGACACATGTACCTGCTTTCCATCAGCCCTGGTGACAAAGAACAGATCTGTATTAATTCAGGACAACAAAGATAATTTATCAACCAAGGTCAAGGTATTTTGAGTGCTGTGGTGGGCTGGCCCTAGCCAGCAGCTGAGCCCCCCACCCAGTCAGGGTCATCCCCCCAGGGACAGGGGGAGAGGCTTGGCATAGCAAAAGCTGAAAACTTATAGTTTGAGATAAAGACAGTTTAGTAGGTGAAGAAAAGCTGCCTGTGCAAGAAAAACAATATAAGGAATTAATTCACTACTTCACACTGACAGGCAGCTGTCCAGCCACTTCCTGGGAAGCAGGACCTCAATGTAGTTACCTGGGAAGACAGATGCTTTAACCCAAACAAACATCCTCCTTTCCTACTCCTTTCCTTGAGATTTTATTGCTGAGCAAATTGTTGTATGGCATAGAATATCCCTTCGGTCAGTCTGGGTCAGCTGTCCTGGTTGTGTCTCCTGCCAGCTTCTAGTGCACCCCCAGCCCTGCTTGCTGGTGGGGCAGAGTAGGGAAACAGACAACCAACCAACCCTGCTCAGCAACATCCAAAACACTGGTGTATTATCAACACTGTTTTGAGTCACAAATGTAAAACGCAGCAGGCTATGAGCTGCTGTGGGGAACCTTAACTCCATCCCAGCCAGACCCAGGACAAGCACTGATCATGTTATGCTGCTGCTGCTGCAGCAAAAGTCATCATGAGACAAGAGGAATACCTGTGCTGGACAACATACCAAGAGAGGAGCCTGGTGTGCCGGGGGAAGCTTCTACAAATCAGTCAAAAGTCTGTAACATGGCAGATGTCTGACGGATGCCTATCTGGGAAAGAAGCATGCTGTTGGCAGCTCACTTTCTCTCCTTTTCTTAAGCAGAATAGAAGAGAATTGTACCTGTGTATGTGTTTTCTCTGCATTGAAAATTTGTCTGCATTGGAAAACAACCAGCTTGATGGACCCAGGCTGGATTCCACTGCTGGGTAAAGGTGTGGGGCAGGGAAGCACAAGGCCAATGGTGTGGGGAGGAGCCCGGCCCAGGGCATGGCTTCACAGGTGGGGCAGGTGCAGAGGCGTTTGGGTGAGGACCAGGAGTGGCTACACTGCAGGGGTGTAGTGAGGGGTGCAGCCCCAGGCACGGCTCCAGAGGTGAAGTAGGTACAAAGACATGAAGTCCAGGGTGGGGTGGGAGAGTAGCATGTGTGCTGGCAAAATGCCCAGATGTTGGCTGTGTGCCCAGAAAATGATAAAAAAGGAAACCAGGAAAGGAAACCTACCAGATGACCTTTACCTGGGAAACCTAATTTTGGCTCTAGTGTGGGCTGTGGTGATACCTTGCTGATGCATGAGATGGTGGGAGCAACAGCAAGGGCTGAGGGTGAAACAAAACAGGCTTTGAGGAAGGCAAATGCCTGAAGAGGTTGTGTAAGATTAGGAAAAAATTGTTATCTTAGAATCTGAAGATAAAGCAAAAATTTAAAGTGGAGCCTGTAGCATCCAAACCCAACAATCACCAGCGTCCATGACTAGGAGGGAGGGTAGGAGAAACTGGTGAAAAGGGTGGTGAGGCAGATGTGGGGAGTCTCACAGATCACTTGCACAGAGAGGCAATGCCTAATCTGACAAAGCTTACTAGAGCATGGCTGACACAGCAACATGTTTAGAAAATTTTGAACTAGGAGAATACTTTTGACTAGGTCATTGATTTGTGCCATGAAGGTGAAGTATTACTGACCTAGCTGACTCTGCTGTAGTGGATGATCAAACCAGAGTTACTCCTACAATGAGGAGGAGAAAGGATGTTGATTTGGTTGGATGAAAATCAGACTGCATGAGTGTATGAAAGCAACCAGGAAGCTTGAAAGAGCATTGGAGAGCACTTGTACTGTGGCCTGAAGGGGAACCCAAAAGGAGTAAGTGACTAAGAAGTCATTGGTTTACTGCCTTCTTCAAATCTTCTATTTTTAATTCACATTACTGAATGGCTTATAATTCTCTGCTATCACTGTCATAGAATGGCATAATTCTCATTTAACAGAAAATAGTAAACATCAGGCTCATGCTCATGCCTGTAGTCCACTACAGGAATCAAACAAATAGTAAAATCCAGTACTTGCAATTTGCTATTCAGAAATTCAGAAGTCAGAAATAGAGCTAGGCTTCTGGATGTGGAAATTACCTTCCTGCTGTGGTGTGTTTATACCATAGTTAGGAAACGTGAATTTGGATAGATGATTTGCACAACCAGGACATACAGAGAGAGAACAGGTATTTTTCTTTCAGTGAAAAGAATCCAACAAAATGGTCCTGAATACTGTTTAACTGCTCATGTTGAGGGTAAATGCAGTTTCTATATACTGAGGTATTTGAAAACTGGCTGAGTAACTTTGTTAAATGGGGATCCACTTAATCATACACTTAATATCAATAATTTGTTAGTAAGTGTGAAATAAGATCTTGCTCCAGTGCAAAGTGACTTTAAATTTGAGGCATGGTTGATAACAATACTAGTCTATGATGTTCATGTGGTGATAACGTCAACTATTGTTCAAAGTCCAAGGCAATGGAGCCACTGAGGATTTTTCTTATCTTCTGTCTATTCTTCAGTCCCCTGAATATTATGTGGATGGAATAAAATGTTATTTTCCACCCACTCCTCCTAAGTTTCCTTCATGAAAAAAGATAAACACCATTTTTCCAGTGCAACCACATATGATTTCACTGTAATGCTGGGTTTCTAGATGATTTGAATGTCTTTATGTAGTTTTCTTTGAGTCAAACTGCTGGTGAGGGTTTTTTTTCAGAGCTGTTTATATGTATCTGTGGGAAGAGTTAGTTTCTCTGTCACCATTAAATGTAGGAGCCTTGGCAGAAAACTAATGACATAAATTCATAGAATCATAGAATAGTTTGGGTTGGAAGGGACCTTAAAGATCACCTACTTCCCACATGCCTGCCATGGGTAGGGACCCCTGCAATTAGATCAGGAGGTTGCTCAAAGCCCCATCCAACCTGACCTTGAACACTTCCAGGGACGGGGCATCCACAACTTCTCTGGGGAACCTGTTCCAGTGCCTCACCACTTCCACAGCAAGGAATTTCTTCCTAATATCTAGTCTAAATCTTCTCTCTTTCAGTTTAAAACTGTTATGCTTTGTTCTATCACTACACTCTGTAACAAAGAGTCCCTCCCTGTATTTCCAGTAGGCTCCCTTTAAGTACTGGAAGGCTGCTGTGATGTGTCCTGCGGCCTTTTCTTCTCAAGGCTGAACAACCCCAACTCTCTCAGCCTTTCTTCATAGGAGAGATGCTTCAGGCCCCTGATCATCTTCATGGTCCTCCTCTGGACCTGCTTGAGCAGGTTCCTGTCCTTCTTACACTGGGGGCCCCAGAGCTGAACACAATACTCAGGTGGGGTCTCGTAAGAGCAGAGTAGGGGGGAAGAATCACTTTCCTCAACCTGCTGGCCACACTCCTCTTGACGCAGCCCAGGATGTGACTGTCTTTCTGGGCTGCAAGTACACAATTAATCTCACTAAAAGTGGAATCGATGCAGCTATCCATTTAAATATTTGTGAATAATGTCACTTCAGCAGCTGTAGAACTTCCGGGTAACAATCTAATATCCTAGTATGTAGCTTGTAGCTATGCTATGGATCTTATAAGTGGCAATGAGGCAAAAAACTACAGTCATATCTTAGAAATTACAGCGCAGCTCTACTGCTCCAATTGGAAGCTCTTGGAAGACCAAAATGACAGATTACTAAATAAGTGCATAAAGACTTGTAAAATTATTTTAAACCAAACTAGCACATGCCACTAGTTTTGAAGGAACCATTTTCTAAGAAAGCAAAATTTGGTTTTGTTTATTTTGAAGCTCCGGAGAAGAGGGGAACACATATTATCAGTTCTCAATTTCTCACGTGACCCCTTGAGTCAGAAGAAAGGCATGCAAATGTGTATGATACAACCAAACAGCTTCTATGTCTGCATACTTCACTGAAAAACTGTTAGTGTTAAATTCTATATGAGAAACTACTTCAATACAGAAATCTTGATAACTGTTGGTAGTAGCCTTGTACCATTTGGAGACTATTCAGGCTGTACTTTCCCAACTTACTTTTAAAGGCTGCATTACAGCAGTAAAATGTGTCTCAAATTCTTCTGGGTTTTGTTCCTCTCTTGTCATAATCTGTTCTTCCTCCTTTTACTGTTTCTGTATTTACATGCTGCAGTGATAAAATGATGTGGTTAAGTGATCAGGGTAATAAAATGTTAATTTATGTTCAGACAATGGCCTTTTACTGCTGAAGAAAATCACAAAGTAAATCCAAGACATTTATTTTTAAGCAAATTTAAACCATTATTGAAGCAGAATTTACATCCTGGTAATGTTGATCCTAGATCACAGAATATGGAAGAAAATCAAGCTTCAAGGTTTCCAGGGTAGCTTCCATTAAAATGTTAATTCAATACAGGAATGTTTGGTAATTCAAACCAGGATCATTGAGATACTTCAAAACCAAGATATTGGAAATGCTTCTTGCACATTTAAGCTGCTAAAGACAAAAAAATTGGTGATAAATTTAAAAGCAGTACCCTTAAAAATCTGTGTCTCATGAGAAACTTACCTCTTTCACAAGAGTTTTAATGCTTGGAGTGCAGCCTTCTCCTGGCAGCTGCAAGAACTGCAGAAGATTTGCTGAGGATTTCCCTGCTCCTCCACACTCCCCTGCAAGGTGGTGCCGAGCTGTTGAAGAGTCAGGGAAATAGTTTGAATATAAGCATCCCATCACTATGTTGTCAAGCAGGGTTTGAGGCCAGGTACTGTGAAGAAACATGTGCCTGAACTCTTTAGATAAATGCCTTGCACATCAAATCATCATGTAGAGAGCTGATTTGATAGCTCATTATATGGTTAATCTATAATACTTTTAGAAGATACAATTAACTATGCCTATCACAGATTTAGAAAGGCTTTTCTGCCTTTCTAGAAATGGCATGTATTTCAACAGCTCGTTTTTCATTACATTTTTTGAAATTGTAACTGATACTCATGTCATTCATAAATTTCAGTGTATCTCTAAGGTCTTTATTTGGCAAAGCACATTTTTCCAGTCCATACTGGCCAAGAACTGAAACAGAATCTGTTCTTCCTGTACAAGGTGTGGTGGGTTAACCCTGGCTAGGCAAGAGATGCCCAC
>NW_008586662.1:0-11000 GCF_000691845.1 Merops nubicus | reverse complement strand
CAATAAACAAAGACTTATTCTCTACTCCCCATCAGCAGGCGATGTCTGGCCTTTCCTGGGAAGCAGAGCTACAAAACGTGTAGCGGTTGCTGCAGAGGACTGAGGAGTAATGCCCTCCCTGCCTTTGTACCAGCTTTATAGTTGAGCTGATGCCATCTTGTATGGAATATCTCTTTGGTCAGTTCAGGTCAGCTGTTCTGGTTATGTTCCCCCCAAGTTCCTGCCCCCCCCATCCCCCTGGGGGGGGAATGTTAGAAAGAGCCTTGGTGCTGTGCGAGCCCTGCTCAGTGGTGGTCACAACGTGGGAGTTATCAACAGCCCTCTCCCTCCCAACACAAAAGCCCTGCACCAGGAGAGCTGCTGTGGGAAAATCAACTCAGCCAGACCCGATACACAAGGATTTTTAGGGGCCTAAAAAAATGTAGTTAATCTATTCCAACCTGTAGCAGTTGCTTTATCATAGAATCATAGAATCATTTCAGTTGGAAAAGATCTTTAAGATCATCAAGTCCAGCCATTAACCTGACACTACCAGCCCAACACTAAACCATGTCCCTAAGCACCTCATCTACAAGTCTTTAAATACTTCCAGAGGTGGTGACTCCACTACCTCCCTGAGCAGCCTGTTCCAATGTTTAAAACCCTTCCTGTGAAGAAGTTTTTCCTAATATCCAATCTAATCCTCCCCTGGCACAATGTGAAGCCATTTCCTCTTGTCCTATCACTTGTTACCTAGGAGTAGAGACTGACCCCCTCCTCACTACAGCCTCCTTTCAGGTAGTTGTAGAGAGTGATAAGGTCTCCCCTGAGTCTCCTTTTCTCCAGGCTGAACAACCCCAGTTCCCACAGCTGCTCCTCATAAGATTTGTTCTCCAGATGCTTCAGCAGCTTAGTTGCCCTTCTCTGGACCCACTCCAGCACCTCAATGTGTCTCTTGTATTGAGATGCCCAAAACTGAACACACCACTCAAGGTGAGGCCTCACCTTGCCTGCCTCAAAACCTTAAGGACTGTGAACAGCTTTTAAAAATCTATCTGTGACACCAATCTGTCTTCCCTGTTGCTTTTGGTGTCCATTGAACCCCTCCCTGGAGCCACAGTAATTGGATTCATTGCAGAAAGTCATCCACGAACAGGAAGTTTCTCGTTAATATTACTGCAAGGAATGGGGTGGAGTGATTAAAATGAAGATGCAAAACAGCTTCTATCAAGGGCAAGGATCAAAGACAAGGTGATGAATGGGTGGTTTTGGTTGTTATTGCTTTTGAAAGGTGACTGAAGGGAAAACAAAGCAAAACACACACACAAAAATTGTTGTTAGTAAGTTAAAACTCTTGGTCTGTATTCTCAGTCCACCAGGTTCACTCATGCTGCACTGTTTTAAGACAAATCCACATGCAGAAAATAAATCTTTTTATTCTTTTCCATAAGAACATAACCACACAAATGCTTCTTCCTTTTTTCCTAAATTTGAACTGAAATCTCTCACTGTGTATCCTGGGTTTTCTCCTCCATTCTTTAGTTTCTTTTCAAGCACATGTTTTTTAAGCAAGACCTCTCTTTTTTGCTATCTTTCTATCTCATTCAAAAGCATAGTATGCCATATTATGCTGGTATGGGTTATGGTGATTTTGATGTCACAACAGACAGCACAGACTTAAAATCAAACACAGTAACAATAATAAGTGGTAGGAAGAACAGAAACTTTTTGTTACTCCAGATTTGAATTCATATTTGTTTTTTTCTGAAGCTGTCGATACCATCCCAAGCACAGAGGCAATGCCAGATGAAGGGACACAGGCTTGCCACAGTGTGCTTCTGCCAGCACTCAGCAGTGTGATCAGATGTGCTTCTTACAGCTTTATTCATCCCTAAAAGGAGCTACCTTCTTTCCACATCTGGAGTGTTGCAGTCAGAATGAAACCTAAGCCTTATGGATATCTACAGCAAAACTCCAGCAAGGAGTGGATTTCAAGTTTTAGCTGTATTTGAGTTGCTATGTTTAAAAGGAAGCAAGTGTTTTGAGTCTTCTTCTAAGAGAAGCTAAGCTAGTCAGATGCCTCTGCTTTATTTACCCTTTCTGTGCAGTGAAGGTGCTACTGTTTTCCTGATGTCACAAGGCTGTTGAGAGATGGGATGGTATGGGAAACACAAACTGACCAATACAGGTCGACAGGAATGCAAATTTCTTCTGTGCCAGGCAAGGAAAGCCAGAGCATAGTGTATTCTCTTTGGACTTTGCTCAATGGCGTGACAATATAGATTCTCCACAGACCATTTGGAGTCTGGGAGCTAGAAAGCCAAGTACTGTTGCTATTAAAGCTCTACATGAAGCCATCCAGCTGGACAACGTACATACATACAACCTAATGGCACACAGCAACAGTACTGTGGTTTTTCTTGCTTTTACTTTCAGTTGCTCCTATTTGTGCCTCATGGGATATCTGGACAGACAGTGAATGCCAAAATAAGTATTTTATAATAGTAACAGTTACTTCATAACACCCAGATTTTATGGATTGCAAAAAATAAACTTGGAGCCCATATAGCATATAAATATAATGTATATATAAAGTTGGAACAGTTTTTCCTCATGTACATAATTTCACCTTTATATTGAAATGTAATTGCTGTTTTACTACCTAGCCAGTTATTGTACACTCTTCACAGGAGATCCTTTGCCATGCTGGGTAACACAGCGCTGGGAGCAGCAAGGCTGCTCTGCGAGGGAAGGTGAGGCAGGAATGCAGTGACAGGGAGGCAGGCAGGGACAGCGTGGTAACCTCCTCACCAACAAGGCAGAGTCCCACGGTGCCTGAGCAGAGCAGGTGGAGCAGGTCCTGTGGAGGTAACCTAGCTTAACCGCGTGCCAGTGACTGCCAGGCACCCAAGTCTGTGGTGATCCAAGGTGCAAGGTCAAGCCAGGGAGTCAGCTCAGCACACTGGGGCCTGTGTCCCGCTCGGTGAGGTGCATGGCCAGATACAGGCATACTTGCAACGTAGCTCAAAGACCAATACTACATCTTTGCCTGCTCACTGCTAGACCCATTTCAGATCACTTCTGAATATGTTGGCAATCATGGGCTAGAAAACACCTTACAGATTACCAGCGGTGCTTTACCTGTACTCTTAAAAATACTTATTTCTGCAAGAGGCACTTATAGCTTAAATATTGTTCAAGCATATTTCATTTTTTCCTTTGTAAGCAAATCGAGGACTGCCAAGTAACATCTGCATAGATGAGTGTCAGCTGTTGCATGGTCACCCACGTCCCTGCTGAAAGCCATGAACCTGAACTGTGTGGTAGGAAGTTTATGCTACCAAGCTCTACTGAGTGGCAGAGCCTGTTAGCTTAGACTGAGCTGTCAAGCTCCTGAATTTGGCAGCAACCAATCTTCTGTAGAGCCGTGTAGAGCTCTTATGCAATTTTTGTTTGTTTGTTTCTATGTGTTGTTAAACCTGTATAATTTAAATCTGAAATAGAGATGCTAATTTCATTAAAGAATACTGAACATTTTGTAAACTGGATCCAAAAAATAGCCACTGAAATATTTGTTTAGGCTTTAACTTTGCCAGCAAAATAAACCACATCTGCTGAAACAACCTGTTTCCTGAGTGTTATTGTTGATGCTAAAATGATTTAAAGGATTGCTAAATGAAGTGAAACTGGAACACTAATCTGCTGAGAGGCTCAGTGGAGCTTTTTAGGCCCATGTTTTCACATGCCTCTTATTGAGTCTTTACATTTGGTGAACATTAAATGCTTTAGGGAAGGATGTGGGACAATCAGTTCCAGCTTGTAGGCACTTAGATGTTGTGTCTACACATCATGCTCCCATTAGAGTGCGTAGAGATCTAGTCAATACAGCTAATGGACTCTAGAGGGGGATTCACATGACTAATGAGCTGTCTCTTTCAAAATAAGCCAAACAGCTCTACATTTTCCACTGGGATTAAACATATGGATCTAGTGCCCTGGGGTATAGAAACACCTCTACAAGGCTGACAGATATGACATGGGGCATATAGGAGATCTATCTCCTTCTGGAGAAGCAGCTAAAGCTGCCTTATGCCTTAGAGCATCTCAGATAGCAACAGAGCAACTGAACCAAGCTCCTCCATTTACATGCCTATATGTATGTATGCTGTATGTATGTACAGTCCTGAGTTGAGTCCCACCCCTGGAATTTGATACTTAATAAATGTTAAATTGTTATGTTGGTTTAGCTAACAAAAGTATCCAGAATCTGCCATAAAAAATATTTTTCTTAATGTTTCTGGTTTTGCTTTTTCCCATGTTCCCACAACAAGCAGTAGTATAGACATAGTTTCAGAGATCCAACTCTTCAGGCACATGACTTTACTCCATTCATTGAGAAATGACCTTCAGTAGGGCACTGTAGACAAATCTGCACAGCTTCATCACCACACTGCTCCCCTGAAAGAAAATCTTGTACCCTGTCCTTACATTAGTGAGTGTGTAGATGAGAGAATTTAGCTCAGCAGCTTTTTGTCTCGATTTATTAGAATGTTGTGATCACTTTGGTTTTTGGAGGTCACATGGCTACTCATGCTATAGTGACAGTATCCTTTTCACCTGGATCTTGACAATACCTTCTGCTTGAGAAATCTAGTGCAACTGAAATAATAAAGCATTAAGATACGTTTATTTTGGATGCAATTATATACAGGATGCAGTTATATACAGGATGAATTTGGCTTAACAACTCAACAATTCATGCAGCTGTTATCCGTATGGGCCCACACTGGGTTCCTACCAAAGCACAAGTATAGGGATTGTTGGGAGGAATGGTTGGTCGTGGGCATGGGTCAGCCCTCACCTCTGTCAGTGTAAACAGGAGCTACCAAGGAAGTTTATCGTCAATTTCCTTTTGTGTTCCCATATTGCCTTCCTGTGACTGATTCCTAGCCCATATCTCTTCCCTAAGATTTGTCTCATGATCCATTACTATCAAATATGAGTATAAACATTTAAACAAAACTTAATTTCTGCAGCCAGAAATATGTAGATAAATAGGGCAGGCTGGGTGGATTTCGCTTCACAGCCACACAAAGAGGTGTTATTAAGTTACTATAAATAGGAGAGAAATGTGCACCTCAGAAAACAATACACCTAGTGAATAAACTACAGAAGCAAAATTAAAAAACTATGACTTACTTCAAATGCAAGAATAATCAAGCATATAAAACCAAGGATAATAAGGCAGAAGTGCCTGCTGCATAAAGGTGCTATGCCATTTTTTACATATCTGACAAAATAAATATATTGTACTATGGTAATGGGATGGGAAAAACAATGCATTAACTGTCTCCTGAAATGACTCTGACATACAAAGAGCCCAAGAATTGTGCTAAATGCAAGTCCTTTTTTCCATAAAGTTGTTTTCTAATTAAGAGCCAGCACTTACTTGTGCCATTTTTATATTAAGCCTCAGCAGGAGCATTGTGTGTACCATTCTGTTTCGGATATGGCGTTCTTCCAAAATGTGTGATTGTCCAAAATCAAATCATAATTTGATTTGTCAACTCTATCTGAGTCAGGAAATCAGCTCAGTTTGCGAAAGAACTGTCAAACATGCTCAAAATTAAACAAGTATTTATGGAGTTCTCTGAACTGGAATAACAGCCTGTGCCCTGGGACTGCGCACAGATCCTGGCCACCACAAAAAAAACCTGTCTTGATTATTTTCTTCTTTTTAATTCTTTTTCGTGTGTATTTATTACAGACAGAGTTTATTACTCATTTTTGTTTCTGCGGGTCTGTTACGGCCCCTAGTGGCTTGGATAAACCAAAACATCATCGTGGTTCTGGCACGAAGAGCGCCGAGTAGTGCTGCAGGGCACACGGTGGGAAGCGGTGCAGTGACAGGGCCTCCAGAGCTGGGCGTGTTTGGCAGCTCTGTGAGGGAAAACAAGTTTCAGCAAACCTCGTCATATATTTCTTGCAAGATTTGTCATGCTTATAATTTCAGCAAAAACACTTTAGTTGGCTTAAAGGAAGAATGTTTCAGATTTGTATTTAACTTCTATCCCCATCTTTATTTTTCAAAAATCTATATTTTGGAGAGAGAGATGGTTTTATTTAAAGGTGGAAGGTATGACACAGTAAGCACATTTTTTAAAAATTACTTTCCATTTTGTAGGTAGTCACCTGGTCTTGACAATCTGAGTGAAATCTTTTTCCTTGACTATGGAAGTGTTCTCTTTGGCCAAGGCTTTCATCACAACTTTCCCAACATTCAGCTGGGCTTTTGAAAAGTTTGTTTTGAGAAAGACTCAAAGACTGCAGACTAAGTCATGAATATTAGAATCACCAACAGCAGTCCCTTAGGTCACAAAAAGTCCTTTGTCATTCCAGAAGAAATGTGTTTATATCATCTTATTAAAGAGCTCTTTAGCTTTTTTCCTGAAGCATGCTGTTGTATCATATGATACCATCCAGCACTTCCTGACCAACAATATCAGTATGCTCCTGGCATTTCTAGAGGCTGGACAAGCTGGTTTTGCCTCTGATTTTGAAGAAACAGTTCATTCAAAAGCGGAATTCCTGTAATTTATATTAAAGTAATAAGTGAAAGTGTTTTCATTTTATTACTTCTATAACAAGAGCTCATAATGTCATCCGCAAATTGTATTTGTTTTAGGCAGCTCATTACTAAGAGGAAAGTACAAGCTGTGTTACACCACACAATATTTTTGGTCATTACAACTTACCCATTTGCTCAGACCAGGAATTATTGAAACAGAGTGTTTCTACTGTGTATTTGAAAATCCAGTTTAATTTTAAAAATGTAATTTCTTGTGTGATAACTCTTTTATTATGGGGCTACCCAATATAGGAAACCTCAATCCTATGGGTTTTTGTAATTTTTTTTTCTGTACTCAAAACAAACTGGTGATATTTTTTTCTTTTTTTTTGGATGTGTTTTTTTTTTTTTTTTTCTCCATTATAGACACCTACTGTGCTTACTTTTTAGGTCGTTTTACCTTAGGTCTGCATATGAGTGTTGAAATCTTTTTTTTTCAGCTTGCAGTGATCAGAGTAATCCTTCTAAACTGAGCAGAAATGAGGTCCTAAGCCTCATGTGCAGGGGTTAGGAAAGGCCCAGGGGAGGTCTGGGAGGACAGTAAGGTCCAATAGTACCCCCAGGGCCCTAACACCCTCCTCTTCTCTTAACAATTCTGGCCATCACACCTAATGATGCTTGTTTAAAGTGACTTTTCTTTTTCCAAATACGATTACCATTTTTCTATGTCATACTGCACATACTTTAGACAGAAAAAAAATTCATAATAATTTCTCATAGGAATATTACTTCTACTAGAAATAACATTCACAATCTCACTCTCATTTCCATTTCTTCAGAATAGTCTGAAATTACATTGTAGTACTGGAAAAGTTACATTGAACACCCATCCTTCCACTGTGGGTGTTTCCAAGCTTCCATGTTTCACTCACAGACACCTAATCACGAGCTTCAGATGCAAATTCTCACATGATTTCTCTCAAGTCTCCTGATGCCTAGTAACTAAACCGTAGAAGATAAGGAGAAGAATATCAAGAGCCTCTCAGTTGAAGAAATTCTCCTAGCACTTGGCTGTTTCCTTGAGAAAGTCTTTAGAGGTATTTCACTGACATCTTGTACTTCTGGGGTCATTTCCTCTGGTTTGCTGGTTACTTCTTTAGATCTTTACTTCAAGATTATTTGGAAAAATGGAAAGAAAACAATCAAAGTTTTAACAGAAACCCAAAGTTTAAATTGAGCATACGAACTGTTACTTTAAAAAATTATTATTATATAAAATTTACCCCCAGGGTATCTTAAATTCCTGTAGAGATATGCAAAGGAAATGTTTAACTGGGGTGCATGACATGTGAATAAGTGTTTCTGCAGCATCATGAGGTACCAGAATAAATGGTACAGCAGGACTGCAGGGATTGATGCACGTGCAGCAAGTCAAGAGATTAAGACCAACCATGAAATGCCAGAAAGAATATAGGTGAGAATGGGGAAGTGGCAGGATTTGGGTGTAGGGCCAACTGTACTAAGTCAATGCTGTGAAAAAGCCCCACAACACAGATACAGAGCAACAGCAGTGGGGTACAACTCAACCTGGCCCTGAGGTTTTGTCAAGGGAGAGTATAAAGGATACCAAAGATTGTGCACTATTGCCACCATTCAGGATTGACTCAGAAAAAAATGAAAAGAGCTTGATTGTCAGGGCACTGTGAGGGCTGACTGCTCCCTATGAGCCAGAAGCTGTCTGATAACGGCCCCTGAGAGAGGGAGCAGGTCATGCTCGTGGGTGGCAGCTGGGGTCAACCAAGAGTCCAGCTCATCAGACAGGTCTGTGGTGATGAGACAGGTCTAAAGTCAAGCTAGGAAATCAATTCCCTGGTCAGGGTCAGAACCAGGGTCAGGATGAGGTCTGTTGGCCTTAATCAGGGTCAGACACAGCTGGTGACAACTGGGCAGCCCACAAAAATCAGGTCCCAGGTCAAGCCAGGAAGTCAGTCTGCAGCTCAGAGTCCCAGTCAGTGGGGTCTATGACCAAGAACAGCACGGCTGTCTCAGCTGGGGACCAACATGACATGTGATGTAACTCAAGCAGGTCTTGAAGCCACAGGGTGGAGCTGGGCCAGGACGTAGAGGGACACCCCAGATGAGGCTGGCCATGGCCATCAAGGTTTACTGGTACCCTCAGGGCACTTGATTCTTAGTGCCCCTTGTCCCCATAAATAATGATACATGTTTGTGCTTACGAATAGGAAAGACTGCATATGCATGAGAGTGAAATCTATGGAGAATGATTCCTACTGAAATAGGTCTTTTTTTTAAAAGAGAACATTCTTCTCTCTCTCTCTTTATTACTCAGAAAGATCTCTGGTTTTGCCATAGTTTTAGGGATAGTACCATTACAAGACAACTGATGTAGCCTTGCACATTATAAATAAACCAAATTTAACACAGTAGAACGTGTTCCTGTATAATAAAGGGGAAACTTCTACAAACCACTTTCTCAGGCAAGCCCCTCAGGGTCAGAGGACAACAAAAAAAATAGAAAGATGCTCCCAGACTTCCAGCACAGAGCGGAGAGTGTCTCCAGTGTTTACCTTCCACTGTGGGACACAGAACAGGTCATTCTGACTTCCTGGTTTTCCTTTCCAGGTATATGGACCTCTTGGCCAATGAGCAAACAGATTATTAAAAAGCATCGGAAACATACAAACATAATTAACAGTATTTTTCATGACGGCAGTTGTTTTAGAGAAGGATGGCAAGATACTATTTTCTGTATAACTTTTTTTCATTGGGGATTTACATCCATAGTGACTCACAGACCACTGCTGCTGCTCTGCTGAGAGATGAGCCTGTAGGCAAAACATCGACCAGGTGAGCAAAGACAGCATGTTCAAACACAACACTTTTACCTGTACATTTACTTACAAAAAGCTTCATCTGACTCCAGTGCTGCAGCAGCATGAATGCTGCAAAGGAAGGCTTGTGTTTGTTTGTTTATTTTATCGTTTATGTTATTTATTGGTTTTGTTTATTTGTTTTTCTGCTACAGGCAGACAGATAGAAACGCTTGAAGCATCAGCTGAGCCCTGCAACAGTGTGATCATGTTAGACTGAGACCTTGTTTTGTATGCCAGCTCTAGGTGCTGTAGTCGTGGGAAAGCTGTGCCGCCCCCTCGAAGCACACCCTTTGGGGTGGGACAGCACCTCCTGCAGACCGTTTCTCATCGGGGACATCTGGGAAAACATTTCAAGAAGAAACTTCATCTTAACAGCAAATAAACCCCTAAAGAAAACCATTACATTCAAATGTGGGAGAGATCCCACTGTGGCATATTTAATGGAGATTTTTCCAGCCCTTCCTGAAATTATGAAAAAGAAATAGGAAATTAGGAAATTAGGAAAACTTAGTGTATTTTGAAGGGAAAACAAATATTTCTATGATCACAGGTTTCCCTGATTGCAGGGAGGAGGGAAAACATTTTCAGAGATACACTCAACGTATGTATGGCAAAAGTGGAGCTAATTAAAAGACACTCCCTTTCCCCTTGGCTTTCTGGAATTCCAAACCCTCATCACAGTAATTATTTTGGAAGTCTTTCACTGTTCCCCTCATCAAAGCATTTACTTCCTTCTTATGACATTGCATGAATACGGCTGTAATTTTCCCGACATGGCACGCACAGGAGCTCTGCAGCCTGCGTTCATTTTCCATCCTGTGTGCTGATGAAGTCCTAGAACTCACTCAGCTGATGGTTTCTGGCCCTCAAATGACAGCAGAGGGTCACGGGCCTTCCCCACAGGGAGGGGTTAAGAACTGGGGCACGTAAAGACGGAGTAATAGAAATTTGCAGGATGATTAAATCTAGTTACTTGGAGAGATAACGTGGCTTTTATGGAGACCGCCCTGACACCACCCAGCGTAAGACAACTCTGCATGTTTGTATTTCTGTCTGTGATATTCTCCCAACACTTTGCATAGTTCAAGGCTCTGAGCCAAGGCCATTAAGGTTGACTCCAGCTGTATTACGGAGGGTCAAGCACATGTCAACAGCTTAAATCCAGCATCTTCAGCACAAGCTCCCCTCATGTCTTTCAATGGCTTTTTGGTTTTCCCAAATTTGTCAGTATTTCCCTGTAACGAATTCGAAAATGACGCATTAAGAGACTTGTCACAGAACTCTTCCTCCTGACCCCTCACACTGCTGTACTGGGGAGGATGAAGTTTATGCCAGTACTAAGCACACATTCCTTCTCTATTAAGGCTTTATTTTCTTAATCGTTCCCTTTTCTTTTTTTTTCTTTTCGCGTAAATAGTTTCTGTCAGAGTGCACATTTTTCCTGCTGTGCCAAGGGCTCATTTTTAGTGTTATATGACACGAAGCGGGATTTTTCGTTCAACTCTTGTGCAACCTCCCACCCCCTCGCAGGGCGGGGCGGGCGCCGGGCGGGGCCGAGC
>NW_008586661.1:0-1537 GCF_000691845.1 Merops nubicus | reverse complement strand
CCCAGCCCCAGCAGCTCCTGTCCATGAAAACACACAGCCCTGACCTATTTCCAGGGGACGTGAGCACCCGTTTAAACAACCCCCTGACAAATGAAGGCAGGGAACCATTTCCTCCCCATTTCCTTCCATTAGAAACAAAACGCTGCCATTAATCACCAATAAAGAAATAAACCCCCTGAAGGATCTGCTCGTGCTGGCAGGAGTCAGGTCCCTCTCCTCCAGCCCTGGGCACGTGGGGCTGAGCCAAACCATTGCTCCTCTCCCACCTCCACGGCACGCAGAGGGAATGAAGATGCATGGGTAGCACCCTGGGCACGCCAGGCCTGGCTGATGCTCAGCCCTCTGTGCAGCCCCTGCTTTATTACTCCAGTTAATTTCATTGTTATTTTACTCCAATTAATTTCATCTTTTAGCCTCCAGGAGAGTTTGTGTGCAAAAGCCCTTTAGGTAGAATCAGGCCCCACGGGAATATTAAGGTCTTTTAACAAGAGCTGTTGTTGCCCCAACCCTCTGGCAGCCTCCAGCCACAGGGACCCTCTCACCCTGCTCCCCTCCAGAGCAAATCACACCCCTGAGACATGGAATCAATAGGGTTGGAAAAGACCTCCAAGATCATCAAGTCCAACCATCACCCAACGCTCCCATGACCACTAAACCATGTCCCCAAGTGCCACATCCACACATTTTTTGAGCCCCTCCAGGGCTGGGGACTCCAGCACCTCCCTGGGCAGCCTGGGCCAAGGCCTCACCACTCTGCCAGGGAAGAAATTCTTCTAAACATCCAATCTAAGCCTCCTCTGGTGCAACTTCAGACCATTGCCTCTTGTCCTATTGCTGGTTACTTGGGAGAAGAGGCCAACCCCCACCTCACCACAACCTCTTTACAGCAGAGCCAGAAGGTCTCCCCCCTCAGCCTCCTCTTCTCCACACTAAACACCCCCAGGTCCCTCAGCCCCTCCTCACAATCACGTTCCCCAGACCTCTCCCCAGCTTCGTTGCCCTCCTCTGGACCCACTCCAGCCCCTGAATGTGCTCCATGTCCTCAGTCCCAGGGAACAAACATCTCAGTGGCTGTGCCAGTGCTGGTGGCCCGGGGGAAGCAGCTGGTCCCTGGGACACCACGTCCTGGCCAAGTGCTGCCAGGAGTAGCTGCTGGCAGATGAAGCAGTTATCCCCAGCAAGGCGGGGGGCAGATGCTGCTTTGCAGAGACTGCAGGAATTCTTCCTGCCTTTGCAGGCTGGGCTGGCGGGGGTGACTTTGGGCTGGCTGGCTTTTTTGGAGCCAGATGAAGAGCTTTCTCCTGCACCACCCATGGGGCTGTTTACCAAACGCTGTTGGCAAAACACAGCCCACCACAAGTCTCAGCAGGGCTGTGCTGGATGTGTGCAGTGTCTGCTGGGACAGAGGATGTGTCCAGTGTCTGCTGGAGAGAGCCCAGAGCCACAGCAGGTAGGGGTTGGGAGGGACCTCTGGAGATCATCTCATCCACCCCCCTGCTCCAGCAGCTCACCCACAGCAGGGGGCCCAGGGTCCACG
>NW_008586660.1:1935-3482 GCF_000691845.1 Merops nubicus | reverse complement strand
CGCCGGGTGTCCCCGCGCCCCCGACAGCCCGAGCTGGAAGCACATCCGATGACATTATGAAACGATTCAGTGCATGTTCGGCCCCTTAAAGTACTTAATGTGTGTGCCCATGTGATTCATTATTATTATTATCTAATAAAAGATTATCTGACTCACTTTCATGTTTCTTCCAATTACAAATTGAAATTGTTCCCACTATGACCTTGCAGCTGCTAGATTTCTAAAATTAGCCATAATGATGCATTTTACTAAGATAATTAATTAGCTAAACTGAGAAAATTGAGTAGTAGAACTGCTTCACATGCTGCTAATTATCTTTTATTATGTCATCTTTACATGCAAATAAAGAAATATTGTGATTATTTTAAATACTGTTTTCATTAGCTAATATACTTGTTAGCATAGCGATGGCTCGAGTCTTCCCTGGCAGCAAGAGCCCCTGGGGACCCTGCTGCTTATTGACTGCAGGACTCTTCCTCTCCTATTAGGAAAATACAGTTATGGTCCAAATTAGGTTTATTTTGTCGATTATGTTTTAACGCTGGTGAATCCAGCAGGCAGGAGGGTGCCAGAGGTGGCAGGACAGACGTCACCAGGGGCTCCTGAGGAAGGCTGGGCGTCCCAGGCAGGGGAGAGGGCAAGGCAGAGGTGCTGCCCCCCCGACTCCTCTTCCCCAGGGGCATGAGGGATTTGCCTGAGCTCCGGTCCAGCCACCCCTGAGCGCCCGGAGCAGCTCCTGGCACCTTGCAGGAGTCTGGGAGCGGCTGGGTGGGCGCAGGGTGGGTGCTGGGCACGGTGCTGGGCAGGGGCTCCTCCAACCAGACGGGTGGGATCCAGGGGGGCAGCGTTGGAGCCTTGTGCCCCCATCTTCCATCGGAGCTCTCCTGCCCCTGCAGCCGGCCGGCTGGCTGGAGGAGGTGTGGGGTGCAGAGCCCACCCCTGGCTCCCCACTGCCCTCTGCGGCACCGGCCGCGCTTTCAGCCGGGGGTTTATTTGCCCATCTCCCCGCTCAGCAGTGTCCAGCCGGGGCCCCTCTGGACCAGCTGTTTTCCCCAGCTGGGCCAACACTGCTGGTCTTTGAGAAGAGGCTTTTGGCAAAGCCACTGCTCCCCCTGCCCGCCGCCCACTGCCCGCTGCGGCTGCCAGCCTTGCCCATAACAACCCAGGAGGATGAACAGGATTTGAGGACGGATCATAGGGATGCTTCCTTCTGGCTTACT
Source organism: Merops nubicus (assembly GCF_000691845.1). Taxonomy (NCBI): domain Eukaryota; kingdom Metazoa; phylum Chordata; class Aves; order Coraciiformes; family Meropidae; genus Merops; species Merops nubicus. Next base: position 2,262 of record NW_008586660.1, on the reverse strand, counting down.
GGTCTGAATGGGATCAGTGCTGGAAGTGGTGAAGACAGGACAGCAGCGTGCCATGAGTGTCACCAGGCAGAGGGGACCACAGTGCCCTGTGGGCTACTGCAGACACAGCCCACGCTGTTGGCAGCTCTGAGTCAGTGCCAGCAGTGGGGCCACGCACAAAGAAAATGGGCCAAAAAACCCCAAACCTGCCCGAGGCTGCAAGGTGTGAATGGCAATGAGGCTGTTCTGAAGGAGGAGCTGGTGGCTGTGCCAGCTGCAGGAAAATGACTGGGCAAGCTTGGACGGGGCACTGGGGCCCTGGGGCCAGCTGGATAGAGTAGTAGGGCT
>NW_008586660.1:0-1820 GCF_000691845.1 Merops nubicus | reverse complement strand
GGTGCACGGGGGCCAGCCACAGGGCACAGCCCCAAAACGGTTTAGGCTGCAGCTCTTGGGAAGCCCTGGGCTTGCCTGGCAGGAGACAGAGCTCAGCGCCCATCCCAGACACTGTCCGTCTGCCTGCCCAGCTGCTACCACCAGCAGATAAGGTGCTTACCTTGATGAGGAGCTCTCTGGGATTTATTAGCCATGAGGATGATGAACAGGGGTCTAGACACATCATTTTGGCCATCCCAGGCAATGCCACTGGACACAGGCAGCAGGAGCAGGGCTCTACCCACTGCGAGCGGCAAGAGACGGAGCTCACATGGGGCTCAGCCCCAGAAGATGCTCCTGAGGGGGCAGAGGGCAGTGGGAAGTGCAGGAAATCACCCCAGGCTTAGCACCGATGGACTTGCCACCCAATGCAGACGTCTCTGCTCCAGACTCGGGTCTTTACGGACGTCTCCCCTCCAGGCAGTCAGACAGGCAGAGATCACGGGTGGCGAGGAGCCAGTGGTGCAGGTGGCCCAGCCCAGCCCTTCGTGTTACAAACCAAGGGCTTCCTGGAGCAGGAGAGCAGAGGTGCTGCCAGTCCAGCCACGCTCCTGCTCCTGCACAGGGCTCCACATGGCAGCTCAGATGGCAATAAAACTGTCATGGCATGTGACCACCTCTGAGCTGCCGTTGGCCACGACCACACAAGGGTGGTGCACCCGGGGGGACGGTGCTGGTGGGGGTGGTGCAGGCTGCTGAGATGCACCAGCACAGCTGCTCTCCTGGCAGCACGAGCCCCACCCCGCAGCCAGACGCTGGCTACAAAAGCCACCAGGGTTTGAGTGGGGACAGCAGCTGACGAGCTCATTTTGACTCACTGGGTGCCACACGAGAGCTGCCTCCTGCACAGCCGCAGGAGCCACGGTGACCCAGGACTGGGGACCAGGGAATATGGGTGAGTGGTGGGGAAGGGTGACAGCTGGGGGACACTGTGGAGACACAGTGGAGCATGGCCACCTCCCATGGTGTCCTCCTGCATGTGCTGCAAACTTGGCCTGAGGTTTGGGTGCTCCTTTGGGGTGCCTCATCCTGAAAGGTCACCAGAGCAAGCCTCCCCAAAGCACACTTCCACCCTCCAGACACCCCCCACACACACACTGCTCTGGAGTTTGCCCTTGCTGGAAGCTCGCTGGAGGTGATGCCTCTCATGCTCCTGTTCCTTCCCACCCTCCTGACTGGTCCTGCTGGAAACCCACAAAACGTGTCTGAAGTTTCTCGTTTGCTTTCACCTTGCCCTGTCCCTGTTTTCCTTATCTCCTTTGGGCAGGAGTGAATCCTGTCCGCCTGCCCTCCCTCCTCCCTGATGGTGCTGCCAGTGATGACACCATGCCACTGTCCCCTGGAGAAGTCCCCTCGACAGGGGCAGAACGGGGGGAGTGAGACAGACCCTTCCTTTGTGCCAGCACTGGGCTCAGTAATGAACCCGTAACTAATTGACACCCCCTTGGCTCTGGGGTTTCTCTTCAGCACCTGGTGCTTAATGAGCCCTCAGCGTGGCTGTGCCATCGGCGTGGCCATGTCCTCACCATGTCCATGTCCTCACCATGTCCATGTCCTCAGCATGGCCATGTCCTCAGCGTGTCCACATCCTCAGCGTGTCCATGTCCTCAGCGTGTCCATGTCCTCAGCGTGTCCATGTCCTCAGCGTGGCTGTGCCATCAGCCTGGCCATGTCCTCCTCAGCGTGGCCGTGCCCATGGGCTCCCAGTGCGGAGCATCGGGACAGGGCTGGCAGGGGGGCCCATTTTTCCAAGCCTCCCACTGCAGACCCTGTCTGGCCGG
>NW_008586659.1:37716-37949 GCF_000691845.1 Merops nubicus | reverse complement strand
GACTTGGGTTTGAGCCTGTGAAAACTGGAGAAGCTTTTTTGGCTTCCAGTTCCTAATTTACTCGGAGGAAAACAAAATATTCTTTGTCCAAATCCTTCTTCTTGGCCAAATGAAGTGTGGCAGTGCTGGAGAAATCCCACTGGCTGGGTGGGAGCTGACTCAGATTTGGGCACGGGCTTCGCCCGGTGGCTCAACAACCACCAGACTCATTTTTGGGGGGTTTTATTTGATCC
>NW_008586659.1:17924-37636 GCF_000691845.1 Merops nubicus | reverse complement strand
AGAAGATCAACGAGGTTGGGGAATTTTAGGCTCCCAGCTCTCTCTGGTGGTTTTTAGCAGCCATGGGGAGCAAGGTTTTGGTCTGGGCACGTTGCCTACCGGGGTGAATACAGGGAGATTTTTGGTGGGATTAGTGTTGCTGAGAGAACACTGACCCTGTGTTGTCTGCCTGGCATGGGCAGCTCCCTAAATTCCTCTTTTCTACTTTTGAAGGACAGCTCTATCTTAAAAATACTTCTTTTTTTTTCTTTCCCCCCCTAGTAGCTTAAGAACCATCTGCAGAAGCTTCAATTCCTGCATCCAGTTTTGGCAAAGCCTCTCTCAAAAGCTCCATCTTTTCATCTAAAACCCCAATTTCAGCCTCTTCTTTTGCTGCTGAATTTAAATTCACCTACTTGGGGGTCTGTGGAGCCCCCAGGGAAAGACCTGGAGGGGGGATTCTGAGGTCTCAGTGACATATTAGATGGGAGATAAACAACAAAAGCAGAGGGAAGGAAACAAATGCAGCTCTTTAAATAGACTGGTTGGGGTTTCAAGGCTCCATCCTCCAGCTGAGGAAGCCAAGGAGGAGAAAAGCACAAAATAGTTTTGCCTGGCAATAGTTTTGCCTGGAAATAGTTTTCTCTCTGGCAAATCCTAACGTGCTGCCCTCCCCCCAAACTGCTCCTGGAGGTGTTTTCTTCCTTGAGGCTGTGATTTTCTATCTTCTTATCCCCTTCCTGTTACCTGGGAGGATGTTTTTATGGAGGAGGTACCTGGGGGTGTGGGGGGGAATCCATCACCCCAGATTTTTTGTTCCTTTACCCCTTTTTAAGGTGTTTTCACCCAATTCATGCTCTGTTGGAGAGGAGCAGTGTTTCAGACAAGCCCCACGCAGGGTATAAATTGCATATGAATAAAATTTGGGCTGAAGTGCAGCTTTTATTGTCCTGTTTGTCAGAAGATGGATCCTTTCAGGCTTGTGTTCCATTTATTGGTTGGCAAGTGCAGATGTGTCTGAAGTGGATGTCTCAGCATCTGGCTCTGACACCTTCCCATTTCATCTCTGAAAGCCTTGACTGGAGCATCCAGACTCAGTATTTGGAAGAAAATAAAGCTGTGGATTAAGGGGTGTGGGGTGAGGTACCAAATGTTTACCCAGAGACTGCTTTTAAAGTAATAAGGCAGCTCCTCTTTTGAAGAGGACTTGCTAAAGCAGCTCCTTAGAGTGTGTGCCTGGATTTTAGCTGCTCCCCTCTCCTCCTCTTGCCCTGGGAGCAAAGGACAGATTTGGATTCAGTCCCCTGCCACTCGAGATGCAAATGCCCTAGAAGATGATTCCCCTTTTTGCTGATGCCCTTTCTTCTGCTTTTTAAGCATCATTTTCAGCCTCATTTTCAGCTTGAGGAGTCTGCTGCTTTTTTTATTGCTGCCTTTATCTCTTGCTGGCATTTTGCTGTCCAAAACATTCAGGAAAAGCTTTTATTTTTAATTCCTCCTCCCCAAAATTTCATCCAAGGCCTGTTTGGATGGGTTAACTTGAAGCATTATGATCTCAAATTCATCAGGCTTCTGATTTTTCAGCCCTGCAATTAACCTGGTCAGGCTTGATCTTTTACATGCCCCAGTGGCAAGGAAATCTGTCTGCTGCCAGACGTGGTTCATTCAAACCAGTCTGTAAAAACCCTGGTTGAATCCTGAAGAAATGGAGATGTTGGGAGTGCAGGGAGCCCAGAGTGTTGGTGCTGAATGGTGGGAGCCCAGGATCTTGCTGCTTCAAAGGGATTAAGCCAAGGAGATGTTCAGGGGTTGAGGAAAGGAGGAGTTTGAGCCAGTTGACAGATCCCAGAAGTGTCAGGAGCCCTCAAGCACCAAAGCAGCTGTTTGGTGTCTGCTCAAGAGATCAGAAGAGAAAAATCATCTTGCAGGAGGAATCTTGACTTAAAGCTTCACCTTGGGCCCTGCAGATGTGTCTGGTGTGGCCACCAAGAGGCACGAGGGGTTCCCAGGAGCTCTGCTTTGACTTTTGGAGAAACAAAACATCAATTTGGGCACAGCAGAGGGTTTTTCTTCCAGAGAGCTTCTCAAAAAGGGGGTGTGGACAAAGCCAAGTCAGGCTGTGGGCTCGGGCAGTGCCAGCACACCCCTCCCCTCAGCAGCCTGGGGGTTTTTTTGGAGCATTTGATGTGGGTTTAGGTAGGATTTAACTTCGTGGCTGTGATGAGGTAACCGAGTTGCTCCCCAAATAAACAGAACTTCTCCTCCCTGGTGTTGGCTTTGACCTTGGCCACCCTCTCATGCCCTTTCCTTAACGTTGGCTCCAGCTGACCCAGCCTCATCCAGCTCCCAGGTGAGTTGGTGCCTCAGGGAGGTGACCCAACAGGAAAACCTTCACCTGCTTTGCTTTAGGGGGGGTTGATTTTCATGTTTTCTTTCCCCCTCCTCTGGTATCTTGCCCTGAGCCAGGGTGGGATGACTCCAGGGGTGTGGAGCTGCCCGTTTCAGCAGCACCTCAGCTCCACGGTGAGGCTCCACGCTGACCTACCCTCCACATCTCAGTTGTCTCCAGTTTCTGTGCTTTTATTTTGGGTCCTGTGAGTTAGGTTTACCACTGGCTTGGAAGGAGGTTGGGCAACGAGGGGAGGGGGCTGCTGCTCTCTGCTGTCATCTGAATGAGTTCCCAGCAGGTTCTCAGCCTGTGCCTTCATCTACGAGGAGACATCACAGGGTGGTTGTTATTTTTTCATTAAAATGCTGTCAGTTTTCATTGCCAGTGGCTTCAGGTACCTCACAGGCCAGGAGCTGTTTGTTTTGCAGAACTCTCTGTTCCAACTCCCTACCAACAAAAGATTCATTCCATTGAAGCTCCTCCAGCTGCTGAACGCCCCCCAACCTCAGCGTTGAGTCAAAACCCACCACGATACTCCCAACCCCAACACTGTTGGAGTCTCCTTTCTTTGTTTTCCACCCAGCATCTGAACCCAACCTGAAGCTGAGGTCCAGACTAAAGCAGAAGGTGGCTGAGAGGAGGAGCAGCCCCCTCCTGCGCAGGAAGGACGGGCCCGTGGTCACCGCCCTCAAGAAGCGCCCGCTGGACGTCACAGGTAACCAACCATCCCACCCCTCCCAGCCTCATGGACACCTCCTGCCCCAAAAACCATCCCAGCTGATGGTCCAGACTGGTTCTTCCCTTGGTGAAACCTCCACGAAGCTGGTGGTGGTCACCAGGTGGGCATCGGTAGCGTTGGTCCCTCGGGTGCAGCGCTGCCAAGGCCATGAGGGGGTTTTGTGGGTGAAGGTGGGTGTGGACATCACAGAATCATGGAATCCTTGAATGTCTAGGCTGGAAGGGACCTCCAGAGGTCATCTAGTCCAACCCCCCCACCATCAGCAGGGACATCTCCACCTAGATCAAGCTCCTCAGAGCTTCATCCAACCTGATCTTGAATGTCCACAGGGATGGGGCCTCCACCAGCTGTCTGGGCGACCTATCCCAGGGGTCCATCACCCTCAGACTGTCCCCAGAGTGCTGTGGTGTTCTCCCAACCTTTTGTAGGACCTTCAGCAACAGGTTGTGGAGAAATAAAACTTCTCTGAGCCTGTTGGTCCCCAGGAGGAGGCCGGAGCTCCTGGCCGCCATCCTAAATAACATCCCACCTTACAGCTGCTGTTGGTAAATGCAAGAAAACAGAGGGGAAAAAAAACAACCCCTGTTTGGTTTAGGCTTTGGGCAGAGAGCCATAATTTGTTGTTGAGTAATGACACCCAAGTTTGAAAACACAGGAGGCATTTCTAGATCTCTTCAGATGTTGTTGGTAACGACTCACTCGACAGCTTCTCGTTGAAAAACTCCAATCTTCTTCTGGGAGTCAAGTTCAGAAGGAGGGATCAGAGTGAAGAAGATGCTACAGATGACCACAAAGTTAATGCTTAGCACCATCTAGGGGTTGGAACTGGGGGATCTTTGTGGTCCCTTCCAGCCCTGCTAGATTCTGAGTCTGTTTTAGCAGAGGACTTAGGCTCGGTGGTTGGACTTGATCTTGGAGGTCTCGTCCAACCTAAAGGATTCTATGATTCTAAGTAGCACTGCACAGCAGCTTCTCCCCAATTTCAGCCACACTGTCACCATTCAACCCCTCTGAGAGAGCTGGGTGGTTTGGGGAGACCTTGGAGCAACCCTGCACCTCTCTGTTGGCCAAGGGAATAGAGGATTCCAGCAGCTGAGCAGGATTTATATCAGATCTGAAGAATTCATTGACTTCATTCATATATATGGCTCTATATCACGTAGCTTTGGGGGTAAATCAAACCCTGCTGGGCGACCATTTGGTCCCAGGAACACCTTCAGGAGTGGCTGTGGGAGCTCCTGCTTCTCCCTGAGCTGGTGCAAGAAGCCAGCCTGGAGGAAAAGAACCTGAGTTATTACAGCAAGAGGTGGCTTTGGGATGGAAAATCACCTTCCAAAGAGGACCTGCTTTAGGGGGAATAGGAATTGGGTTTAATCCTTGAAGAATAAATCTTCAAGGAGTCACAGTTTGAACCCACCAGGTCCTTTTCCAACATCTGGGTAGCATGCACAAGGTCTGATGTGTTGCAGTCAATGAGAGGGTCCCAGAGGACCCACAGATTTTTCCATGCCTTCAGAATAAGTTGTTTTGCAAAACTCTGGGAAGCTGCTTTCCATGGAGAGGTTCAACCTGAGGTGCTCAGTTGGGTGGTGAAGAATCAACAAAGAACCAACAAAGCTGCTTTTTTAAAAGGAAAAAAAAAATATTCTCTTTGCTGGAGGTACTTGGAAAGATCAAAACAATCAGTAGAATGGTGTGAAATGAATCATTTTACTTTAAAAATCCCCCAAATGGTAACAATTGGCTTTTATTTCTCCTGGGTGGGGCATCCCAGAGCAATCCTGCAGCCTTGAAGCCCTGCAGCTGCTGGGAGCTTCTTCTGGCCCTGGGCAAACCCTGTGCTGGGGGAGGAGGAGAGGTCAGGGGGAAAAAAAAGAAGTTTTAATGATATTTACCTTCCAAAATAAAAAGGAGAAGCTCTGGAAGCTGTGCCCTGCACCAGGGGAGAGACCTTCTGAGGGAGGTTCTCTGGGTGTTGGGATTTCAGGCCCTGTTGCTGTTTGGTTTTATTTTGGTGTCATTAATGAGGAGCTTTGATTTCAGGCTGGTTCCCTCCATGGGGCTCAGGGGGTTCACAGGGAAAGTGTTGCTAAAACAGAGCTGAGAGGACTTTCTGAGTGTCCAGGTGCTTAAAGGTTTATCTGGGGCTTTTCTCTTGGGGGTATTTAACCAAGGGATTAAATCTTCCCAATGAGAAAAGTGGTTTGCTCCCCAAAAGGAGAAGATTTCACAAACAAAACAAAACCCAAGGCAGTGATTTGAAACAGATTTACTGCAGAGTTTTGCTTGAATTTGGTAAAATGTGCCCAGCCACCTTCGTGGCCCCTTCTCCATCCAAGTCCCACGTCACTCAGGCAGCTTTTAAATCTCTTCAAATGATTTAATTTGCCATCCTGGCCAAAAAAAAAGTCTCATTGAGGAGCGAGAGGGCGTCAGTACAATCAGGGGTTAACAGGGGGGAGGGAGGGAAAAACCTCTGGGAAAAGGAAGCAGGACAATCTTGATGACCCCCAGTGTAGCCTCTTCAAGCCTTCCACGTCTTTTAATTATCCTCTAATTGTCTCAGAAGTTATTAATACCCTCTAAGAGAAACCCCCCTGTGAGGAGAAGACATAAACATGGTGAGCAGATACTTGGACAGAGCATTTGTCAGCATTTTAAGAGCCCTGAGAGGAGGAAGAGGAGGAGGAAGAGGAGGAGGAAGGGTTGCTTTCCTCCCAGACAGAACTAGGGGGGGTTGTTTTCTGCCTGGATCCCCTCGTGCTGGTGGGTTGGAACCCTCAGAGGTGGGTTTGGGGTTTGTTTTTTTTTTTAGACTCTGCCTGCAACAGCGCTCCTGGATCCGGCCCCAGCTCTCCAAACAACAGCTCCAACAACATCAGTGCTGAGAATGGAATCACAGGATCAGTCACAGGCATCCAAGCAGAGGTACAGAGCCACACCCAGGGGTTTAAAGGTTTGGGGTTACTCCTCGGGGTTTTTTTTGGGCAGAGTTTTGAAGGATTTGGAGCACTCGCGAGCTGCTCGTGGTGATTTGGGGGGGGTTGGTTGGGTGGGGAGGGTGAAAATCACTAAGTTTGGGCAAGGTGGAACGTGGTTCCTTGGGCCAGTGCAGGTGGTTTAGAATTTAGGGACTCTCTTCTCAGCTCTGAGGGGAATTTGTTGTGTGTAGAAGGTCAGTTTCAATCCAGCCACACCAGAACTGGATTCTAAAGAACCCATTTAACCTTCTCCTTCCCACTCAGGGCTTTGAAAGCTTGGTGCCTGATGCCACCTTCTCCTGGATAACCCCACAAGCTTTTCACCATCACTTGAGGTGTCTGCCAGCAGTGCTGAGGGCTGGGTGAGCTGGAGTTGAATCCAACACAGCAGCCCCTGGGTTGAGGGTTACTGAAACCCCCTGTTTCTAGGGGCAGAACTCAGTTCTAGGCTCCTAGGTGTAGAAAACCAGTTTGGCTGTGTCCTGTCACTGGTGCATTGCCTTTTCTCCAGCTCCCCAGTGGTTGTTCTCCCCATGAACATCATATCTGACTGGACATCAGGGCTGGAGGAACAGGCTTGGGCTTGTTCTCCCCAAAATTCTCATTTAGAGGTGGAAAGGACTTTTTTCTAGGAGAAATGGGAGCCTTGATTGCTTCCTGGTTTTCATGTAGTGTGACAGTGTTTAATGAAGCCAATAGGCCTTCTACTCCTCCACCACATCACCTCCATCCACTCCACTCTCCTCTCAGCCTCACAAGATTTAGGCAATGACTGTGAAGATGAAGATGGTGTAAGGTGGGATCTTCCCTTGACACCTCGAGCTGAAGCTGCTCTGAGGCTCTGGAGGTGCCTGCTGGGCACGTGGCAGCTGGGAGCAGACCTGGGAGAAGGTGTCTTTCCAGAGAGGGTTGTTTGTTGGGTTGGCAGCACTGAAGACCAGCTGAGCTGGGTTTTGTCAGCCCCAGCACTGGTTTTGCTGATCCAGGAGTCTTGTTGCAAACTGCAGACCCCCAGCTGCTCCTGGTGGAAAAAAAACTAGAGGAGTTGACAATTTTTTGTGATATAAAGAGCAGGCAGCTTCCCACAAGCCTGTCCTGGCTCCTGCAGGTGAACGTGAGGCTGGAATATTCTCCTTCACCATTTTGGTTTACAACTGACTCATTTGAGCTCATCAGCTGTGACCTGGCTGCTAATACCTGATACAATGGACACAGACTGTGAGAAAAACTCTTCATCAGCTGCTCTGGATGCAGCAGTTTGGGGATTTGGGTTGGCAATTTGGGATCAATCTCTGTGCTGCCAGAGCCTTTCCCTGGCAGCTGGGATAGAATCACTCTGGTTGGGAAGGACCTTTAGGATCATCAAGTCCAACCCTCACCCCAACCTCTCCCTAACCCCTAGACCTCATGTCCTACATCTGCTCATTTTTGGAGCCCCTCCAGGGTTGCTGTCCTTGCCTCCATTGCAGCTGTACCACAAATGTGAGGGAAGAAGCAGCTTCCTCTGGGATTTTAAGAAGAGCAGCTTTTGATGCACCATCTCCAAACCAGGCTTGGGCTCTAGACCCTTCCCTGGCCCAGCCCTTGGCCTTGTTGGACCTCCTCCCCTTGCCCTTGGCTCAGCATGTCCAGGTCCCTCTGCAGACCCTCCAGCAGGTCCACACTCCATCCCCACTTGGTGTCACCTGCAAACAGACTGAGGGTGCCCTTGATCCCTTCATCCAAATCATTGATAAAGAGATCAAAGAGAACTGACCCAAATACTGAGCCCTGGGGACACCCCTTGTGACCAGCCCCAAACAGGATTTAACCCCTTTCCCCACCCCTCTGGGCTCAGCCATCCAACCAGTTTTAACGTGGTCCACTTGAGGCATTTTGTGCTTAATTCATGTTTTATTTCAAATATATCTCATTGCTTCTTAGTTTATTCTGTGATTAATTGGCCAGGTCACCTCTTGAGCTGTTTCAGGTCGGTTGGAGGTGGGTGTCCAGGTTCATGGTTGAAGTTTCAATGCTTGCCTTCAACATGGGAAGACCTCAGCTCTCTGTTTACTTTGAAAACAGACAAACAGCTATTTTTAAAGACATTTTTTCCCCCATCTAAAGGTGGCTGCATCCCTGTAAGGCACACGATTGCTACAAGCCTATAAAAAGCACTTGACTCCTAGACAGCAAATTGCACCCAAGAGAAATTGTTCTCTGCTGGGCAGTTCCAAACTGATGGTGGAGAGGAGCCCCTGGCTGGGATCTGTGTGTTTCAAGGGGGGATAATGCTGCTGTGTTTTCCTCTTTGCTGTTTTTATAAAACAAATCCCCAGGAGAGAGGTTGGAGGCGAAGCTAAGGGGGTGTTGATGGCTCAGAGAGAAGAGGGAGGTTGTTTGGTTTCGTTTGTGATCTCAGGAAAATGCTTCATTATTCTGCTGACAGGAACCATCTCCACGTGGCCTGTTAACATTATGGGATTTAAATGAAAGGGAAATTGCCAGAAGTGCTCCAAATTGCTTGGGGGAAAAAGGAGTCTGTGGGTACACACAGTCACACGTCCTCAGCAGGTACCACTCAGCAGCAAAACACTCCCTGAAAATCTCCCTCCTTCAGGGCAGGAGAGTTGTCAGCTGAGATCTTCCAAGCAGATTTGCTCTGTGGACCTGAGAAGTGATGTGGAGTTTTTTTTCAGTAGGCTTGAATGACATCAGTGAAGGCAGAAGGAGGCCAAAAATTCCCTTTGGAGATGAAATTTTGCACAGGGTCCTAGGAAAACGGGGTGACTTTGTTGGACCCTTGGAATTTAGAGATGGTTGGACACAGAGAGAGGGGTTGGCAAGTTAGTGGCATGTCAGAGAGCACGTTTGAGAGGCAGCCCCCTAGGCCAGGAATGGTGACAAAGGCAGTCAGGGGAAGGTTTTGCTTCTCCTGTCCTCCATCCATGGGCAGCACCAAGCTCAGGAGAAGAGGTGGGATGTCCTCATGGAGCTGGCATCTGCTCCACTTAGCCATAAATCAAGGAGGCAGGGTGGCTCTTAGCATTCCCTAGAAATTATTTGGGTTTCAAGCTTAGTTCTTCTGTGCTTAGTATTTTTTTTTTGCCCCTTATTAGGTTCCTGCAGTTTCACTTTTAGAGTCTTTGAGGGAGAAAAAGACATTTTATTATCCAGAGCTGGCCAAGGAAACAACCTGCAAAGCCTCCTTGGCTTCCAGAGCTATGAATTGAAATCTAAAACACATAAAACCCCTCTTCAGATCCCTGTTACATCCATAGGGGGTGTCCCAGAGTATGATATTAAGTTAATCACAATCCCTTTTTCATTCCACAGCAGCACCCGAGTTAAACAGCAGAAATTCTACACAAAGCCTCTTTGAAACCCAAACTCTTTATTTTAATGAAGGTGGCAAATGACTTGCTGAGAATTCAGGGGTGATCAGAACCACTTGTTTCCTAACAGTTTATTGTCATTTTGATAATGGGTTTTCTTAGGCTGTATTTCAAATCAGTCTCCTTGGGAAATTAAAGGTGTTTTTTTTTACTGGAGTGTTCCAGCTTTAAACAGCCCGAAGATAATTCAGTCAATCTTGCATTTCACCCTGAAAATCAGGGAATAAATGCAACATTTAAGGCTTTTTTGGTGAAATTTGGAAGGCTGATTTAAGCTAAAACACAGGAGTAAATAGAATAAATTGTCTGTGATTTGCTAGAGAGAACAACAGCCACTGGATTGGCTTTTTTTAAGCTCATCTGAGCTTGAAGAGGACAAATACTCGAGAGGGAGAAGCTGCAAAATCAGCTTTGGAAAAGCTTTTAGTGGCACAGCTTGGAGAGAGAGAGCAGAGGCAGAGCCCCAGTGGGGGTGTTCAGGGGATCTTCAACCTCCAGGATGAACTGGGGAAGGTCTCAAGGAGGTGGGGGAGCAGCTGCAGAGCGAGGAGGTCACCCCAGTGATGGGCATCGTGGTCCCATCAGCAGCATCCAGGGCGTGCTCCTGGTCTGGGGTGGTTTAGGCTGGAGCTGAAGCCCAGCTCAGCTCGTCCCTTCAGTGTTTCCAGTGAGGTCCCACCCTCTGTATGTTTCTGAGATGTTGTGTCCTCTTGTCCTTGGCCCCAATCAGTGGCTGCCCTCTCACCAGGCCAATGTTCTCCCTGTTGTTTCCAGACCAACCTGGCCCACAGACTGGTGACTCGGGAAGGTTCAGTGACACAGCTCCCACTCTACACATCTCCTTCCTTGCCCAACATCACCCTAGGACTGCCTGCCACGGGCCCTTCCAGTGTAAGTGGCCGGGTGGGGTGGGGTGGATTGGGATGGGAGGTACAACCTCGGGGCCATCACTTGTTGGCCTTCATCCCATGACCCCCGTGGCCCTGCAGGGAGGATCAGCACAGCAGGAGGCAGAGAGGCTGACCATCCCAACCCTCCAGCAGAGGATCTCTTTGTTCCCTGGCACTCACCTCACTCCCTACTTGAGCACTACGACGTTGGAAAGAGACGGGGGGACGGCCCACAACCCTCTCCTGCAGCACATGGTCCTCCTGGAGCAGCCACCCTCACAGACACCCCTGGTCACAGGTGAGGAGCTGGGGCTGGCTGGGGAAGGAGGGCGAGGCCCAACTGGGTGGTGTTGGGAAGTCTCTTGGGCAAAAGAGACCTTGCATCACCTACGGGTTCCAGAGGTACGATGGAGGACCTTGAGGGTGCCTCGGGTGGTGAGTTGGGTGGTGAGAGGTTGCCCACCTCCTCCTGAGGTTGGGGGAACCTGCCTCCTTGTTTTGGGGGAGTGGAAACACCTAGTGTTGGCTTAGCAGCATTCCTAGGGCACAGCTTCAATGAAATGAAAGGAGGATGTGAGTATCTCCACAGATAAAAGTGGAGACAAAACCATGGTGTCTTCTGATTGCCCTCCCTGTTCACCACGGGTGGGTCTGCTCCATGAGGACAGGGAAGCCCTCCCAAAATCCCAGATGAAAACACTTGCTTTTCAGCATTGCTCTAAGCAGCAGGAAGGTGGCAGGATCAGCCACGTTCAGGCAGCCTGTGTGTGGTGGTGTCCCTGAGGTCTGCAGCGTGGTGACTGCTTCACATCCCTCCTGGGGCAGGTTTCCAGAGCTGAGTACCTTTGAGGAGGCACCTTGTCATAACCAGGCTTGAGTCAAAGCTCTCATCCCCAGCAGGACCCATCCCACGAGGTTCTCTGGACCTCCACATCACTTTCTGTTGCCTCCTCCTGCCGTGGCATAAGGCTGAGGGTACCCAGGGTCATGGGACAACTCTTCACCACTTGCCCACTGCTCAATGCCTGTTGATGAAGAGCCCTTGGAGAAGACCTCCCTTCTTATCTTGCCACTTCTTTGGCCGTGCTGGTGTTTGCTGTGAAGCACACAGATGAAGAAATGTTGTTGTGTTTCCTCCTCAAGCTCTCTCAAAGCTTCCCTCAGATGTTTTCCAGCCTGCTGTGTTTGCTTCCAGGAGCATTCCTCCTGGTCCACCTGCCACGTGGGGCCTTTGCAGAGCCAGCACAACGTGTTACAAACCCCCATGTTGGAGAAATATCCACAACACCACAGAGCAACAAGCAGAAACACAAGATTCCAGGTGCAGCAAGTGAAGGAGAGCAACCTAACACAGGGTCTCCAAAGCCCTGAGTGGTGGACTGGCTGCCAGGCTGCAGTCAGGGCTTGGAAATTCCTTGGGAGCAACGTGGAGGTGATGAGCATGGTGCTGATGGACTGCAGCTCTGGAGAGGGTCTCCTGGGGGCTGCAGAAATGATCCAGCACGATGGCATGTGCTGGAAGGTGGATTTGGGGACCTGGGGAAGGTGCAGCAGGATACCTTAGATCTGCTGTTCCTCTTGGGACAGGTTATTCTGGGGAATATTCTTCATGTTGATGTCTGTGTTGTGAGTGAGAAGATGATGTCTCCTTGGAGAGCCTTCCCAGGGACCTCCCTTGGAGAGGGAGGTGGTCTTCCAAGGTGTCCTTTGGAAGCTTGATAGGATCCCTTCCTCTGCTGGCTCATTTGAGCTGGGCTGGAGGGAAGCTGAGCCACATCTTTCCAAGTTATTCACCTCTTCATATGCACACAGACACATGGATTGTTATTTATAAAATAAGATGCCCTTTCACATGGTTCTTTCCAGAAAAGCAAACTCAGAAAATCTTTCCCCCAAGAGGAGAAGCTTTTGAGTGAGCTGGATTCTTCCACCTAGGGCAGTTGTGTGAATCAGTGGGAGAAAGAGGTCTTGCCTTGGGACAGAAGCATCAAGGTGTTTCCAAACCAAACAGTTGAGCTGGCTGCAGACTTCTGGGCAGCTTCTCTCTCTTTTCAACCCAAGAAAGAAGAAAGAGAAGAGACAACTTCTCACCCTGGAGCTGGGCAGGATTTCTGAACGTTGCCAACCACTTGCACACTCTTTAGTTTGTTTTATACAATGAGGTAACTCAAAAAAGGACGTTTTTCCTCCAAGTGCCTGCAGCCTTGTCCTCTTTAGGGAGACAGCAACGATGCCTTTCTGTCTCAAGGTGTAAAGAGCAGAAGTCAAGGCTTGTCCTCAGCTCCTCCACTCGTGGGCTGGGCTTTGTCTTGGGCCTGGCTCAGCTTTCGAAGAAGCAATGTGAAGGAATGTTTTTGGAGAGCAGAGCAAGAGCTGGCTTAGACCAAGAGGAGACTTCCTAAAGACATGCCCATACTCATGCTCAGATAGGTGTTGCACGTGGTAGTCATCAGAGACACCCAGATTGCCCAGGGCATGTGAGTAACACGAGTTATCCTGAGGTAACCTGGAGTTTTACTGCCACGTGTAGGCAGGAGAGCGATGGAAACAGTTCTGGCTGTTTGTCATCTTGGCCTCTACTTGACCTTCTTTCTATAGAAAGATTGAAGCCTGATGGCTCCCATGTTCCTGAAACTCTCCAAGGGAGTGCCTTGTATCCAACACAGACCTGGCCAGGGCTTTGTCACCTGGGAATGGTCACCCCTGGTCACGTCTGCAGGGTGAGGTGTGGCACGGCCAAGGGCAGACACCCTTCCCTACGTGGTGTAGAGTGGGAAGCAGCTTCATCAGCACCCACCATCCTTCAGCACATCCCTCTAAGGTATAATTGGGGTGGGGCTCTCCTGGAAATGAACCCAGGAGTGTTGCCTACACCAAGGCAACTTCTCCAAAGCACCACTGTGTCTTAATTCTCATCACCGACCAGGCGATGGGAGGGTGGTGATGCTTTCAAGGAACAGAACGTGTCCCTGGGGTCTCCGAGTAAGCAAGCCAGCAAAGAATTGAGCAGAAAGCCAAACGTGGCTCCATCCAGTGGTGATTCATGGTGACCTGTTCTCTTTTAAGGATGCTTCAGCTCTCAGAGGTGGCTGCTTTTGACATTTACCATTCTCACCATCAGCGTTACTCAACGGCCGTTTTCTCCCTTCCTTCTTTCTTCTTCCTTTGTTTTTTTTTTTCCCTTTTTTTTTCCTCCTCTGCTGTTTTTTCCTCCATATTATCTTCAGACTGGTATCTTTCAGGACTGCCCCTCCACGCACAGCCCCTGGTTGGTGGAGAACGGGTCTCCCCTTCAATCCACAAACTGCGGCAGCACCGCCCGCTGGGGCGCACCCAGTCTGCTCCCCTGCCCCAGAACGCCCAGGCCCTCCAGCAGTTGGTCATCCAGCAGCAGCACCAGCAGTTCTTGGAGAAACACAAACAGCAGTTCCAGCAACAGCAGCTCCACATCAACAAGGTGGGCGTCAGCCTCGGAAAGGTTTTTGTCTCCTCGGGTGACTGGAGTTTCTGGTGGGGTGATGGGTGTTGATCTCCATGATCTCCTGGCTCTCAGCCTGGAAGGTCTTTTGGATGGTTTGGGGGAATGCTTCAGCAGGGCTGTGGGCATCTATGGCCAAGGGGAGGGTCAGGGTGTGAGCTGCAGGCAGGCAGCACAGTTCATGTCTTGCCAATGATCCTTTTTAAAGCCGTCGTTGGTCCACGTCGAGATCTTCTGCTCAGTTTTGTAGCAGAAAACACCAAATGCTCTCAAGGGATGCAGGGAAAACCTTCTGTGAGTGCTTTCAGTTTGAGAGGGAGCAGGAGGGGTAATAGGGGTTGAGAGAAAAATATAAAGTGAGGGATTTCAGGCATGACAACACCAGAAAATAGTTGGAAGTGAAGGTCTCCAGGTCTAGTGAAGCACTTTTCACTGGAGTTACCTGTGGAAAGAGAAAAGCTGTTGCCATCTCCAGTCTGGATGCTCCAGACTGTGGTGCTGTGTAAATCATTGCTGTGTCCTCCCCCTCTCTTCTCCTAAAAACGGGGGCAGGTCTGTGCCTCCTGCAGAGGTTGTCCTGAAGGTGAGTTAGAAGAGGTCTCAAAATCAGTCTGAGAAAAGCAGGCACTGTGTGATGTCTCTCTCTGCACATCACTTGGAGGATCTCAGGTGAGCTTTGAGCCCCACTCATCAGTGCTCAGAGTTTTGCAATCACTGTGTAGCCAAAAATCATCTCTCTGGGTTCAGATGATCATCAAAAGTCACCATCAAAAATCATCCACCTGCCAGCACGAGGGAGGTGGAACCAAACTGCTTGGAGGTGATTGCATTGAACGTGGGCTAAAAAAGGACAAAATCCCTCCTGGTGTCTCAGCCCAGGGCAGGGGGAACCACAGGTCTGAGGAGAAGTGCTGTGGATGGAGCTGGGATGAGGTTTGAGGAGACCCCAGGTGAGGTTTTCTCCCAGGGTTTCGGAGGGTTGCTGGACCTGCAGCACGAAAAGGCTGGTGGGGAAGGGGGTTATTGGTGTGATGTCCTTCTGCTTCTGACCTGCACTGATGAAAACAGAAGGAGAAGAATGAAGGGGTTTAGGGTGAGTGTTTTGGTGTTGGTCCCCTGGGTGTAGGACTCAGAAGCTGTCCTAGAAGAGATCTTCTCCCTCCTAGCCCTCAGTTGTGCTCTTCAAACAGGTCAGCACAGAGCTTCTGTGGGCCAGTGATGGTTCTTCTGAGGAAACCCCATTTTTAGCACTCGGGAAAGCCGGGTCTGGGCCATCTAGGTGGCCTTGTAGACTCTCCTGAAGCAATTCCAGCCGTGGTTTTCTTTGGAAACAAGCAAATCCAGTAGCTGGTTTCAGGCTTGGGAGGCCAAGTTCAGTGGCAGGGGGGGGACCTTTCAGATGGCTGCACTTCAGCTTCTGGTGGAGCTATCTCCAAATATCTTCCCCCTGTTCCAATCCTGTGTGAAAACACAACCACCAAGAGTTGGATTTGAAAAATAAAATGAAAGAAAAAGCCCAAATCCACCATCCCCCCCCCAAAAAAAACCCCTTTGTTTATAGACTGGAGCTGAGGCAGGATGATTACACAAGTCACTGACGTCAATCATGTTCTTCTGGAGAGCTGCCACCGTGCAGTGCCACTGCCAGCCCCAGAGCTCCTTCAGGAGGGGGGGTGGGAGCTGCTGCTGCCCCACAGATTGTCCCCTTGCCCCCCCTCCACCAGGCTTGGGGACCAGGAGTGTTGGACCAAGGGGGCTCTAGGTGGAGATTCTTGGGTGGGAAGCAAACGGCGGCGGGTGGCTCGGAGGGTTTAGGAGTTTTCTTTTCAGGCTTTTCCACTAGGCAAGGTTGGTTGTTTTTTTTTTAAGAGGTCAAAGAACTTCACTGTGACGTCCCCACTGAACTCATTCAGCTTTTCTTGGACCTCCCAAGAGCTGGAGAACGTGTGGGTCCTGCAGGGCTCCCCCACTTCCAGCTTCGTTCCAGCCGGGATCCGTCGCCTCCGTAGCTCTGTGTGTGTGTGTGTGTAATTAAACTGATTGCACTGATTTAAAGTGATTTATGGAAGCTCTGAGTTGAAATGATTTCAGTCCTAGGGCCGTGTGCCTGTGGCAGATTTCTCCCATGGGATGGGATCCAAGTGCTGACACAGGAAAAGGCTTTTCCCAGATGCTTGGATATTTTCAGCCCCTCGTGTGCAGGGGGAGGGGGGGGAGTAAGGGCACCACTAAAAATAATGCCAGAAATTACTGCTGCTTAATTATTAGCAGGACTGACAGCACCCTCTCATGAAGAGTTTGTTGGATTTCCTCTCAATAACACAAGGCTGTTTTCAGTTGCTCCTGAGTTTTTCCCCATTTCCAGCTATTGGCCTTAAACTTTCCCTGGTAGACGTCTCCATGAGATGAGATGGGTGAGGAGGTGGCAGCCAAAAATGAGTCTGGCTGTTGCCAAGAAGGTGGCTCAGGAAGAATAAGTTGGTTTTGCTCCTGAGGAAAACAGAAGGAGAATAATGAAGGGGTTTAGGGTGAGCGTTTTGGTGTTGGTCCCCTGGGTGTAGGACTCAGAAGCTGTCCTAGATGAGATCTTCTCCCTCCTAGCCCTCGGTTGTGCTCTTCAAACAGGTCAGCACAGAGCTTCTGTGGGCCAAGGATGGTTCTTCTGTGGGCCAGTGATGGTTTTTCTGAGGAAACTCCATTTTTGGCACTCTGGAAAGCCAGGTCTGGGCCATCTAGGTGGCCATGTAGAAGCCCCAGGCCGTGGTGCCTCAGCTTGGTTGGTGCAGCAGCGTTGGGTGGAGGTGTTTTTGTGAACACCTGGAATTTAACTTTGCTGTTTCCTGGGTTGGGTTGGGGTTTTTTTTTTTTCCTTTTTTTTGGAATGGGTGGAACTCTTTAGCCTGAAGTGACTCCTGGAGCAGCTTTTCATCTGAAACGTTTCATTTGTAATGGTAGAAAAGGCCAGGCTTGAACATTTCCAAGGATGGAGAGACCTGGGCCAGGGTCTCACCACCCTCTGAGTGAAGAACTTCTGGATTCCTAGCTCTCTTCCAGTTAGAAGCTATCACCCCTCATCCTATCACTTGCAAAAGGTGCCTCCCCAACTTTCTTCTTAATGCTCATCAGATACTGGAGGGCCTCAATGAAGTCCCCCTGGAGACTTCTCATCTCCAGGGTGAAGAACCCCAACTCTCTCAGCCTGGCCTCACAGCACAGCTGCTCCAGCCCTTGGAGCATCTTCATGGCTCTCCTCTGGACCTGCTCCAACAGCTCCACATCATTTTTGTGGTGGGGCCTCCAGGGCTGGATGCAGCACTCCAGGTGGGGTCCCAGGAGAGTAGAGCAGCTGACAGGTCCCCATTAAACCATGTCCCTCACCCCACATCTTCACAGCTTGGGAACCCCTCCAGGGGTGGGGACTCCACCACTGCCCTGGGCAGCCTGGCACAGCCCTGGGCAACCCTCCAGGGCAAGAAATTGTTCCTCAGCTCCAACCTCAACCTCCCCTGGGGCAACTTGGGGCTGTTTTCTCTTTTCCCATCCCTTGTTTCTTGGGAGAAGAGCCCAAACCCCACCTGGCTTCAACCTTTCAGGGAGCTGTGCAGAGCCAGAAGGTCTCCCCTGAGCCTCCTTTGCTCCAGGCTCAGCACCCCCAGCTCCCTCAGCTGCTCCTCCCCACACTTGGGCTCTAGACCCTTCCCCAGCAGCTTCGTTGCCCTTCTCTGGAAAACTTCCAGCCCCTCAAGGTCCTTCTGGGAGTGAGGAGCCCAAAACTGACCCCAGGATTTGAGTTGTGCTGAGTCCAGGGGGACAATCCCTGCCCTGCTCCTGCTGGCCACACCAAGGCAGGATACCTGAAAACGTGTTCCTCAAATTGCAAAGGTGGAAGGTTTTTAGGGAGTTTTAAGCAGCTTGGGATGAAGTTTTGTGGAGTTGGCATAATTTAAAACTTCCAGGGGGTTGCTCATTTCCATGAGATTGGACAGAGACATTCACTGGAAGTTCTTTACCCAGCCATTACCTTGTGTAGTTCACAAGTTCCAGAGGTTTTAAGTTCAGAGCTTTGAGACCTTCATTCCAAGCAGAGGAAGGGTGGGAAATGCAGCAGAAGATGGTTTATGATGATTGAGTTATCCTCCAAACAGATTAGATGCATCCAGCCTAGGAGAGCTTCAAGGAGTCTAATGGAAGAGCTGCTTGAGCTGAATGCAGTTCAGTCATCTCCAGGGACTCCTCCAAGCCATGAGACTGGAGAGGTGGGAAGGTGTGGGGGGTACCTCTAGAAAAATCCTTGAGAAGTTTTGATCATTAAATCTTCCTCAACCTGGTGGTCCTCCACCAGGACCTCCTGGGATTCCTGAATCCCTCCATCACAGCACTCCAGTCTTCTGAGCTGCCCCACCACGTCTCCAGGATGCCTAGAAGGTCGTAGCCCCATCCCTGCCACCATTCCAGGTGAGGTTGGATGGACCTCTGAGCAACCTGTTGACTCTTTTTTTGTTGATTGCTCTGTCCTTCACATCCCCCCAGGCCCTTGGCCTGCCTGCCCTGTCCCAAACTTCCTTTAGCTGCTTGTTGAGGAGCTGCTTGGTTCTGGTTCAAAGCTCTGGCTACCAGCTTGGCCAGCCTGTTGGCCAAGGTGCTTTCTCCCCCGTTGAGTCAGATGGATCCCATCTCTTCCAAGAAACTCTTGACTCTCAGAGGTGGTTCCATGGTTGTAGAAAACCCAAACCCTCTTGCCAACAGCAGCCAGTTGTTGATCAGCACATAAACGTTGGCTTTAGTCATGAAGAGGGGTGAGCTGCACCCCTCATCTCTACTGGGAGGACCTCATGAACCCCAGAGGGTCTTGCCCTAAGCTTTGAGGGAAGATGAGGCCCTTCTGCAGGTCCTGCTCCTCTCAGGAGTGAGGACACCTGAAGCACAGTGCTGGGAAGCCAGGACCCTGTGTGCTGGTCCATTTGGAAACTCTTGGAGCCCAAATTCTTGGAGACCCTCAGGTTTGACCCTCTGTTCTTCCAAGAGCCCAGTTACCTCCCTGCAGCTCCTCCTGCAAAATTAAATTGTTCCTTTTTTTCCCCTTTTTATTTCCACAGCCACTTTCAGAGTTGAGTTCCTCTAGTCAGGAAGCTTGCTGGGAATGATGCTGCTCTTGCAGCTTGCTGAGTGTCCTCAGCCTCCTCCTCAATCACTTCACCAGGGTGCAGAGGAGACTTTCCAAGGTGGCCTCTTGCTTCACAGACAAAATTCAGGGTGAGGGATTCAAGAAGCAGCCGGGGAAACGAGGCAGCAGAAGCTCTCCTGGAGGTTTTGTGTCCTAGAGTTTAATTCCCAGACTTTTGGGTGGTTGTTCTGCTTCTGTTGGTGGCTGGAGCAGCATCCAGAGGGTGTTGCAGGCACAAGAGGCTCTTCTCTCCTCAGAGGGAGAGTCAAATGCAGGATGAAGGGGCTGTCATCACTGCAGACCCCACATTTCGTGGTGCTTAATGCCAAGGTCGCCCTGACCTCCCCCTGGAGTGGTTGTTTTGGACCTGGTTTAGAAGCTGAAAGCTGCGACTCAGGAAGCTGGTTCTTCTAGGAGAGAACAGAGTGAACTTGACCTCTGAGGAACCCCCAGGGTATCCCTCAGCTGACCTCTGGCTTGCTTTCAGATCATCTCCAAACCCAACGAGCCAGCTCGCCAGCACGAGAGCCACCCCGAGGAGACCGAGGAGGAGCTCCGGGAGCACCAAGCCCTGCTGGAGGAGCCCTACAGCGAGAGGCTCCCCGGCCAGAAGGACACCCCAGGGCTCCCCAACGTGGTGCAAGTGAAGCAGGAACCCATCGAGAGCGACGAGGAGGAGGCAGAGCCCCAGCAGGAGCTGGAGGCTGGGCAGAGACAG
>NW_008586659.1:0-17893 GCF_000691845.1 Merops nubicus | reverse complement strand
GACAGGTGAGCTCACGGGGAGGGATCCGGGCTTGGGACTGGGCTCTTGGGGAGGTTGTTGGGTTTTGGGGGGTCAACTTTTCCTACTCAGAGTTGGGGGTGGGCCACCAGCTCTTGGGGTTTTGTTAGGTAAAGAAGCCTGCTGGTAAAATCAGTGCCATCCTTCCCTGGAGTCACTGTGTCCACTCAGATGTCCCAAGGAGGAGAAGCTGGATCATCTACGACCCCAGTCAATGGGTTTGCAGCCACTGGACTCCTCCTGCTCTCTCCCCTGCTTGTTTCTGTGGGAGGACAAAGTTTGGCTTCATATTTTTAAGCACGAGATCCTGGCAGAGGATTGTGTGTTTTAAAACAAATAGTTTGCCCCAGAGAAGGGCTGGGTGAGGGGTGGAAGGATGAGGCTCGTGGCAGAGGGTTCCTTCTGCAGAACCTGCAGGTCCCAGAGGTGGCAGCTCTGCTCATTTTTGGGGGTGAGCACCAATTTTTGGGGCCTGTTCTCTTTCATATCTTTGTCAGTGATCTGGAGAAAGGGGATCAAGGGCACCCTCAGTAATATGGCAGGTTAGGGTTAGCAGTGTTGATCTGCTGGAGGGTTGGGAGGCTCTAGGGAGGGATCTGGACAGGCTGGAGCAATGGGCCAAGGTCAGTGGGATGGGGTTCAACCAGGGCAAGGGCTGGGTCCTGCACTAGGGTCACAACAACCCCCTGCAACACTCCAGCCTGGGGCAGAGGGGCTGGAAAACTGTCCTGGTGGGAAAGGAGCTGGGGATGCTGGTGGCCAGCTGGCTGGAGAGGACCCAGTGTGTGTCCAGGTGGCCAAGGAGGCCACCCACCAGCATCCTGGCTTGGGTCAGCACTGGTGTGGCCAGCAGGAGCAGGGCAGGGATTGTCCCTGGGGAGGCCACCACTCAAATCCTGGGGTCAATTTTGGGCCCCTCCCTCCCAGAAGGACCTCGAGGGGCTGGAGCGTGGCCAGAGAAGGGCAACGGAGCTGCTGGGGAAGGGTCTAGAGGCCAAGTGTGGGGAGGAGCAGCTGAGGGAGCTGGGGGTGCTGAGCCTGGAGCAAAGGAGGCTCAGGGGAGACCTTCTGGCTCTGCACAGCTCCTGATGGGGTGGGGTTCAGGTGGGGGGTGCACATAGATCAGGAAAAGAAACCCAAACAACCCCCAAACCTTTAAAACCCTTCCCCAACTCTTTCCTGAAGTCCCCCCCAGAGCCTTTCAGCACCTCCCTTGCTTCCTTTCCCTGCAGCAAGCCCTCCTGCTGGAGCAGCAACGCATCCACCAGCTGAGGAACTACCAGGCATCCCTGGAGGCAGCTGGCATGCCAGTCTCCTTTGGGGGGCATCGACCCCTGTCCAGGGCACAGTCCTCCCCTGCCTCAGCCACCTTCCCCATGTCCGTCCAGGAGCCACCCACTAAGCCAAGGTTCACAACAGGTAACGTTTTTGGGGGGCTGGAGGCTGAATTGGGGGGGGCTGAGGGGGTTCCTCTGGTGTTCTTCTGCCCCCAAAGGTGTGTCCCCACCACCCTGAAACACCCAAGTGTCTTTTGGGTGGTTGTTCTGAGCTGGGGGTGCTGAGCCTGGAGCAAAGGAGGCTCAGGGGAGACCTTCTGGCTCTGCACAGCTCCTGACAGGAGCCTGGAGCCAGGGGGGGGTCGGGCTCTGCTCCCAAGGAACAAGCCACAGGACAAGAGGAAACAGCCTCAAGTTGCCCCAGGGGAGGTTGAGGTTGTCCCTGAGGAACAATTTCTTCCCCTGGAGGGTTGCCCAGGGCTGTGCCAGGCTGCCCAGGGCAGTGGTGGAGTCCCCAACCCCTGGAGGGGTTCCCAAGCTGTGGAGATGTGGGGTGAGGGACACGGGGCAGTGGGGACCTGGCAGGGCTGGGAGATGGTTGGACTGGATGACCTTAAAAATCTCTTCCAACCCAAACCATTCTGTGATTCTGTGATTTAAGGCAAACAAATAATGATTCTGAATCCTGAGAGGCCACTTCCATCCTCCAAACTCCTCTCTTCAGCAGCCTTAGTAAGAGATGGAAGTTAATTCATGTGCAGCATTTCCAGCCCTCCCCTGGCAGACCAAGGGGATTGATTTTCAAGTCCTCCTTCTCCCCCAAATGTCAAACTCTGTTTTGTGAATGAACCTTCCCCAGCCCTGAGAAAAGGAAAGGGGAGGGGGAAAAAAATCACCCAAAACACCCAGAGGAAGAGAGAGCAGCTGATGATTTTGTTTCTCTTTCACATATCCATTCTTTCAGCCACACTTTTGGCATCACCAACACCAGGGCTGTGAGGCAGGTTTATTTTCAGGGGCTGATGGTGTGGGGATGGTGATCTGTTCAACATGACTTGGTTCTTCCAGCTCCAGGGGGGGGAAACCATCAGCTCTGGAAAAGCCTGAGCAGCTTCTCATGGTGGGGAAATCAACCCTTGAAGCTTCTGTTTGTTGGTAGTCTTAAAACCTGGAATTTCAGCAGAGCTCCAGTTCTAATTGGACCAGTCAGAGGAAGATTATTTTAGGTTTTGGCCTTGCCAAGGAGGCAAAGAAAGGGGAGACCCCAACTCCTGGTCAAACCAGATGAAACTTGAGCATCTCATCTTCTCAGAGCCAAATCTTGGTGCTTTAAACCCAGGCAAACCTGGCCCTGCTTGAGGAGAGGATTCATTCCTTCTCTCTCCTCCCTTCTCCTCTGGAATTTGAGTTGTTTTGTCCCTCACAGACAAGGCTTTGAACACACAATAACATTTCCTACCAGAGGATGTCAGTTGGACTCAGAGATGTGCTTTAAGTTTCCTGTAAAACTGCAGGTCGTGGTAAAACTGCAGATTTTGGGAGAGCTGTGCTGCTTGGAAAAGACCCTGTTGTAATGTTCTCATTTATTTTCCTGGGAGGTGAGGCTTAAAAATGTAAAACCAAGAGAAAAGTGGCTTAAAATCAGAGGTGGGATATCCCATAGCACTGTTAGACACCAACAGTGCTGTGGAGTGAAGGATTCTTAGTGTAGCTGACCTGTAAAATCCCCTTTTTATGGCATTAATTCATGTTTAAAACTCCAAAAGCTTCATTTTTTTTCCCCCTTGCCCTCTCCCTCTTTCTCTTGATTTATGCTGAGTGAGTGGAGGGGGGAAAACACAATAAAATGCTATCAAGGGAGGAGATGTTGGACATTCACCAGCACTGATAAAGGTGTAAAGGCTCAAAGATGAGCCCTCCAACTGGTCCTTACCTCCTGTAAGGGGGGAAGGACTGATTTCATTACCAGGGAGAGGAGAAAAGAGCCTCCAAAGGCACTTCAGCTGCTGAGCCCAGGTTGGGCTGCTGGATTTGGGGGGAATTGAGATTTGAACTCTGGAGGTGGTTGTGTGGGAGGGATGGACAAAAACAAACCTCAATCCATGGTCCTCAGGAAGCCACTGGTGATCACCAGGCAGGAATGTGGCTCTTTGGAGATGGGTTGATGTCCAGCAGACCAAGAGTTGGTCATCACTTGGACGTTTGGGATGGTATCTAGACAACAGGAATGCTGTCTCTGGACAGAGTTAGGAGCTGGAAATCCTGGGGTTAAAGAAAGAAATATCATTTATCTCCCTGTCCCTCTCAGTGACCAGCACCTGACACTTGAAAGGCACCATAATCCACCTCAAACATGGGCATTAACCCCAGGGGAAAGCAGAACCAGAGCCCTCCTGACTTCTTCAACAATCAGCTTCATGCCCTGAAGCACAACATCTCCTTTTCCCTCCCACCAGCACTTGTGAGAAGCTGGTCCTTGAACTTGCCCTCTCTTCTTTCATGACTCCTTCTACCCTGTGCTCTTCTACACCCTTGAAGAGGACTTCTCAGGTTAAGGCCATTCATTAATTTGCACAGCTCCAATTATCCAGCCTCTGATCTCTCCTGGAAAAGAGGCTCCACAAATGTTCTGCATTCAAGAATTTCTCTTCTCTGATTTCTCCTCTCCTACACAGAGCAATGTAATTAATTACCCCAGCCTCAGATGAGATGTTTGTCCTGCCAAGAAAAAGGAGCTGGTTGGGCTTCAGTGCTGACCTTTAAAGATGATTGTTCTCCTTTCTTCAACCAGATTCTCTAAACCCCCACTTGAGGTGTCCTACCACTCCAAAACCTTCTCCTTGACCCCTTTGTCCACCTACCTTGGACATTTCATTTGCAAGTCGTGGAGCTCTCCAGTCCTTGCAGAGGAGGAGGTGCTGCTTTGTGTGGCTGGAGGTCTTCCCCACACCTACTTGGGTTTGCTCTCACCCTTTAAGGTCCCTTCCAACCCAACCCATTCTGATTCCTTCAAAAAAACCCCCCAAGGGAGGTACCTGGCAGATCTGCTGTGCTGCAGGAAGACAAGGGAAGGACAGAACAATATCAAGTCAAGGCCAAAAAAATTGGCTTTATTTTTACCATGTGCATCTCTCTTTGGTTTGGTCTGTGCTGGCTTCTGTCCCACCAGGCTCTAGGGTTGTCCTGGTGCAAAACAGAGGACAAAACCCAAGACTTTTAACCTCTCTAGGCATTGTTTTACTTGTGTACCTAGAGCTGTATCCCAAAAGTTTTTCAGGAGTTACTATTTAAAACTTAATTTAGGTTTTATTGTCTTAAAAACTATTTAGGACCTGGGCTCAACACCCTGTAAAAAGAAACTTGCAAACACAGGTTCCCATGTTGATGATTTAAATGTTCTTAGACCTGTATCTAGAGGTAGGAGGACATCTACGTGGGGTTCTTTTGGGTTATAAATCAGAATCACAGAATGATTTGGGTTGGGAGGGGACTTTAAAGGTCATCTAGTTCCAACCCCTCTGCCAAGGGCAGGGATACCTCCCACTAGAGCAGGTTGCTCCAAGCCCCATCCAGCCTGGTCTTGAACACCTCCAGGGATGGGGCATCCACAGCTTCTCTGTTCCAGTGTCTTGCCACCCTCCTAGTGAAGAATTTCTTCCTAATATCTAATTTAAATCTACCCTCCTTCAGTTTAAACCATGACCCCTCATCCTACCACGACACTCCTGGATGAAGAATCCCTCCCCAGCTTTCCTCCAGGCCTCCTGGAAGGCCACCAGAAGGTCTCCCCAGAGCCTTCTCTTCTCCAGGCTGAACAACCCCAATTCTCAGCTTGTCCTCAAATCCATCAGGTCCCCTGAAGACGAGTTTCCTTCCAAAATACACAGACCTGAGGTGAGCTTGCTGTGGAGTTTGTCCTAGTTGCAACGACCTCCAGCCTGAGGAGCTCTGGTGGCCACCCAGCGTCACCTGAACACCTCCTCGGGTGGCATTTGGACTCCTTGCCTTTGCCCAGCAGCTCCTCCTGAAGTCAGAGGCTGTGAATCAGACGTGGGAGACCTCTACAGAGCCTTGGAGGAGGATTTTATGGAGCTGAACTTTGGCTAACCCAATGAACCGACGCTCTGCTCCCTTCCTCCAGCTCAGGGGGGTTGGAGTTCTGCTGCTTTTGTTCCCTTTTCCCTCACCTACAGCAGAGCAAGGAGCTGCCAGATGCCTCCCCTAAGGCTGAAAGACCTGAAAGTGTCTGTGCCAGGCTTTGCCTCAGTGGGGGAAGCCAAATTTTCCAGCCTACACTTCAGTCAGAAGGTGTGACCACAGCTGGGGCCAAGCTCAGGAACCTGCAGCAGCGTGGTGCTGAGCTCCAGGCTGCCTGTCCCTGGATCTTCTCAGGGGTCTGGTTGCCTACAAGGCTCTCTGAACTCCACTCCATTGCTAATTGGGCTGGTGGTTGGTGCCTGAACTCCAGGAGGGGTGTTCCCTCAGAGGTTTGCTCCTCTGGGGTTTGGGAGGGGGGATGTCACAGTGCAGAGGCTTGAACCTCAGGATTTGGGAGCAGCTCTTGCCTTTTGTGGCTTTGGATTCAGGTCAAGACTTTGATTTGCAACTTTATATGGTGCTTTCAGACAGATAGGTCTTGTGAGAAACCTTAATCCTGGAGGAAATAAAGAAATCCAAATTTTGCTCTGTTTTCTGGAGCTCCTGGCTGAAGGGAAGATTTCAACATTGAACTACATCTTTTTTACCCCAAAAAAAAAAGGTCTTTTGTCCCCAGGAGTGCAGAGCTGGAGAGGACCTGCTGTTTTCTTCCAGTGGAACGTTGGCTACAAAATCCTCACTCCCTTTCCAAAACCCAACCAGGGCAACTCTGGAGCATGAATCAAAGTCTCCTACGCTGTTGTCATGCCATAAATACTTGGGAATAGGAGGGGATTTAGCTGCCTGCCTCCCACGTTCCAACCAGCCAACCCTGCTAAATACCTACAGCTCTCACTGAATAATTATGCCCAAGTGTGTGCTAATAGCCTTAATTAGCATGTTGTCAAATAACATTGATGCAAAGACTTCAGCACAAACCATTTTATGAAACGGTGCTGCCTGCCTAAGGACTTATTCTGGTTTTTAATCCCAAGCCCTAGAGTGGTTTTTAGCAGCAACTGTTAAAAAGTACCCAGAGGCTGCACCTCAACCCCCACTTAGATCAGTTCTGCACCCCAAAACTTCCACTTGTCACCTCCTTCTGTCACAGCCTCAGCCTGCAGATGCTGGTGGCTGGTTCCTTTTCCACAGCCACGGAAGGGGTCACTGCAGGTTTGGTGCTGTCTCAGAGCTTTACAAGCCTTCAGTGGGTTGCCAAGTGCTACAGGAAAAAAGAAAAAGGTTTTTTTCTTTCCATCTGGCAACTTTTAATTAGTTTTTTTTTAACTGAGAGCAATTTTGTGACCTCTGCTGCAGGCCTCGTGTACGACACCTTGATGCTGAAGCACCAGTGTACCTGTGGAAACACCAACAGCCACCCCGAGCACGCGGGGAGGATCCAGAGCATCTGGTCCAGGCTGCAGGAGACAGGGCTCCGGGGCAAGTGTGAGGTGAGGAGGCTGCCAGCCAAGGGGGAGGGGAGGGGCTGGGCCTGGGGGGAAAAGGAGAATTTGGGGTTTCTCTGGCTGGTTGGGCTGCTGGGTTGGGAGGATTTGGGGCTGGGCGGTAGCACACGTGCTGAACCTGCAGCTCGGGGGGTTGGCTGCTACCTGGACGTGCAAACTTTATACTGGAGGGGTTTATAGCTCCAGCTGTTGGCAATGTTTTGCCAGATGTGGCCTAAATTTGATCCATTCCTAGATGAGTGCTTGTGCCTGCTGTCAGGAGCACTTCTCTCCAGAGAGTTGGTTTCGTGGCGTTGGGATGACTGGTAGAAATCTCCTGAAATGTTGGAAACCTGCTCTTGGCAGCTCCTGTAAAATGGTCATAAAATCCCAGACTGGTTTGGGTGGGAAGGGACCTTTCAAGGTCACCTAGTCCACTTAGTACCCCCTGCAGGGACAGGGACATCCCCAGCTAGAGCAGGGTGCTCAGAGCTCCATCCAACCTCCCCTGGGATGGTGCCAGGGATGGGGCAACCTGGGCCAGGGTCCCACCACCCTCAGCATCCCAAATTCTTCCTTCTTTCTAGTCTAAATCTCCCTCTTTTAGTTTCAGACCATCCCCCCTTGTCCTGTCACACCAGGATCTGATAAAAACTCTGCCTCCAGCTTTCCGGCAGGCCCCTGGCAGCCCCCAGCAGGTCTCCCCAGCTGGAGCCTTCTCCTCTCAGCTGCCCCAGCCCAACTCTCTCCTGCTGGGCTCCCAGCAGAGGGGTTCCCCCCTCGGGGCATTGCTGGGGCTCCTCTGGCCCCTCTCCAGCAGCTCCCTGGCTCTGCAGGGGCGTCCCAGAGTGGGGCAGAGGGGCAGGATTATCCCAAAGATAAGAGCATGACATGACATCAACCGTGTTGTTTGTTATCCCTCCAATCAGAGGAACAAAAGCTGTGGAGGAAGCAGTTTGTATTCCTGGGGTTTAATAACTTTTTTAATACTCTTTGAGATGTAATTATTGACCTGTAGTGAAGCTACTGAGAAGAATGAGGTGTAACTAAACCCTGTTGCCTCACAAGGGGTTCAATTCACTTTATTGGACATCCATATTTTCAGAGCAAGGCAAACTAAGAGAAACAAACACTGAAATGCAAAGAGGAGTGATTAATGATGGTGATAATTAATAATTGTTATTCAGAACTAATAGCAGTGCTGGTCAGTTGATGGCAGCGTGTGTGGAGCAGCTCTGTGAGCTGAAAACTTTTGGCATAACCCTTGGAGTGCTGTCAGCATCTGGCTGGAAGTGTTTTCTGGGCTCTCAGAAGAGACATCCACGTGGTGGCAGCATTGCCCTGGGCTCAGGGTCTCCATCCCACCCTTGTTGATCCCTGCAGAGAGAGAGGAAGACCTTCAAACCTCTCTCTGCCTGAGGAGACCCACTTAAATGAGTTTGAGGATTAATATTTGGGACTGGAAAAGAAAAAATAGTGTCCCCCAGCTCTTGTAACTCCTCTGTGTAGAAGCAGGAGTGGCACTGGGCAGTGCTGGTTGCCTTGGCCCCTGAATTTGTGTTACAGATGTTCTCTAATGTGTAAGTTCTTCATTTGTCCTTAATTTGGTGGGTTTGGTCACTGTCACAATTGGAGCTGTTCTTGATGCTCACCTTGGTGGTGACCTGGCAATCTTGGAGTAGCAATTAGACTTGATGATCTTAGAATCATTCTGGTTGGAAGAGACCTTCATGATTCTAAATTTTCTGCTGCCCTTCACTGCTTTAATTCTTTTCCACCTCAGGAAACCATTTGGTCATTTCCCTGCCCTTCAGAGTCTTTGTGGAGCTCCCAAGGTTGGGGTCCATCAGTGAGCAGAGTGAAGGACCATGTAGGGGTTTCCTTCACACCCTTTCCTTCATGTAGGGTTCCCTCCACATCAGATCCACTTGCATGACAAGGGGACATCTTTGAAGACAAGAAGCATCTCTGCTTCTAGGCTGGAACGTGAGGGTGAGGAACTCAATATGTAGAAAGCTTCATTCTGTGGAGCATGGTCCATTGTGTGATCCATTTAAAAGGAATTTGGAAGTCTGGAGTAATAGTCCTGATAACTTTTAACATTATATTCCTTTTCCAAATCCCTGTTGCCCATGCCAAAGCTCCTTGTAGGACAGCAGGAGCTGTGCCCTCAATCCCCACCCACAGCACCAGAGACATGGACTTCACCAGAGCAATTTGGGTGAGCAGGGTGGCACAAAAGAGGGGAATCTTTTCAGAATGAGGAGTGGGGCTGCAGCAAGTCAGATTAGGGCACTCAGGAATCAGCCAGGCTCTACACTTGGGTTTTTTCTGAGCTCTCCTTTTATTCTTATCATTTTTCTCCAGCTTCTCTTGCTGACAGAGACATCTCTGCACGCTCGTGTTCCTCTTCCCTGTTGCAGGTCTGCTGCCCTGGGCCTCAGACATGAGGATCCACTTCAGTAACCATCAAACCTGATGTGAAAACTGTGCTGATGTAGATCAACCCATCCCTTACCTCTGTAACCATCTCCTCTGTCACAGGAGAGGTTGAGCTCTGACACCTCCCTGTCCTCAGGTCCCTTCCTGACCAGCTTTCTGCTGGGGTCCAGGGTGAAGGTGTCGTTTGTTCCTGTTGGTTCCTCAAGGTGGATGAAAACCTCCACACCCTGTGGGGTCAGAGCAGAGCCTGCAGGGTCCCTGTCCCCTTCCAGGAGGTGTTTAACAGCTCTCCCCCCCCCTCCACGACCTCCCACTGAAGATAAATCCCAGCTCTGCTTTCTCGTGCAAGCTCAAACAATTCTCAGCCTCTGCCTCCTGGAACTGTTCCCTGGGTGTTTCTGGTGCACACATGCCCCAAGCCAGAAAAAGGGCCTTGCAGATAAATATTTTCATCCTGCACGCAAACAAATACTTGCTTTGAAATTTCAGACACCAGCTCAGGGAAAACCTGATTCCATCAGGCAGCCAAGCAGAGGGAGAGGCTCCTGGACAACCAAGTGCCAGGTTCCTGCCACGTCTCTGAGGCCACAGGAGTGATCCAGAAGGGGCACAGAGAATTTTAAGGACAGCAAATAATAAAAAACCCACATTGCTCCCCCCCTCTCCTCTCGTTTTTCAGCAGTGAAACAGATCCATAGGTGCTAAAGTTGTCCAGAAACCCTTTTCCCTCCAGCTGAGGGGGAAATGAGCAGCAGATTAGGTAAGAAGCCTCCTGGCAGAGCCCCACGAGGTTAAAGATGACCCTTTGGAGTGAAAGGAGTTGGCCAAACTTCAACGACAGCTGCAGTTGGAGAGTGTTGCTTGTTTAATTAAATGAGCTTTAGAAACTACAATTAGTAAATTCAAGATTTAAAAGCAATCATTAGGCTGGTTGAAGGAATCTCAATAAAAAGGCTCTGCCCCCCCCCAACGAAAATCCACAGTGATGGTACAGAGTAATCTCAGCCCCCCTCAAGACCTTGAGGAACTCAGGAGGTTTTGGGGGTGACCCAGACCCCATGGGCTGCTTCCACCAGGCTGGAGAAGTTGCTCCTCAAGCAGGGTCCTTCTCCAGGCACATCCTGGCAGCATCCCTGCCTCGTTCAGAGCGTGGGCAGGATCAGTGGGGCAGGGGCTGGTTGGAGGTCTGTAGCTCTTAGGAGTTCTCCAGGGGTCAGGACTGGGTCCAGTGTTGTTCAAGATGCTCCTCAGTGACCTGGGTGAGGACACAGAGTGGCCCCTCAGCCCAGCTGGTGGCACCAAACTGGGAGGAGTGGCTGACACCAGAGCTGTGCTCCCATCCAGTGAGACCTGGGCAGAGGGGAACCCCATGAAGCTCAAGAAGGGCAAGTGCAGGGTCCTCCCCCTGGGGAGGAAACCCCCCCACCACCACTACCAGGGTCTCACCACCTTCCCAGTAAAGAATTTCTTCCTAATTTCTAATTTAAACCTCCCTTCTTCCAGTTTGAAGCCATCACCCCTCATCCTATCACACTCTGTTGTAAAAAGCCCTTCCCCAAGATTCTTGTAGGCCCTCTGTAGACCCTGGAAGGCCACCAGAAGGTCTCTCTGGAGCCTCCTCTTCTCCCCACCTCTCTCAGCCAGTCCTCCTTAGCCAGGCAATGTTTTGCTGTGATACCAAACAGTCAGTAGCAGCTTTTTTCCTTCAACCTCTTTTCCCTGCAGCACAGGCAGAAGTTCTCCATCCACTCGTGGTTTCCATTTGATTGTGGGTGTCACGTGGAGAGGGAGGGTGGCATTGACACCCTCCTCAAGGGCATGGGGCTTGGGTGGCTTGGTAGGGCCACCTCTTTTAAAGGAGCCCCCATCCCAGGGAGCTGAAGCTGTTTGGAGCTGCTGTTCTCCTGGTGTCTTCCCAGGAGGGACAAAAAAAGCTGGTTTGGGCCATCTTCTAGATGTAGAAGGTTGGCATGTCTTGTTCAGAGGAGAAGAGTTGGCATCTGGGTGAGGGGGAAGCTGGAAAAGCCTCAAAGGCTTCAACAAAGCCAAGGTGAAGGTTGAGGTCCCCTCAGCAGGATGCTCCTGGCTGAGCCCTCAAGTCTTGGGGGACCTCTGGGACCTCTGCAAGAGGCCGTGGAGTTTTCCTGGTATGCCCAAATTTTAGCATCTCCAAGCAGCACTTTGGTCTTAGAGACATTTTCCATCAAAACATGGGTGATGGCAACCCCAAGATAAGCCCCAAGGAGAGGGGTGACCAAAAAAAAGGGGGGGAAGATCTTCAGTTGGTAAGATGGAAAGCTGGGTCTGGCTGACATCAGAAGAAGCTTTGCCATGGTCTTCAGGGAAGCCCCAGGGGTTTGAAATCAAGAGTTCCTCTGCTCTTCTGGCCTTCAGCTGAGCCCAGGAGGTTTGCAGAGGCCCCTGAATTGCTCAAAGGGTCAGTTTGGAAGGCAGAGTGTTGGGGAGGAGTTCTTAGAGGAGCTTCATGGTTGGGGTGGGGGTGTCAGAGGGTGGGTTGGGGGGACGTGGTTTCACCAGAGAATCACTTTCTGAGGGCTTGTGGTGGAAATCCTCAACATTCAGCAGCCCAGCAATGGTCCTGTGGGATTCAGCAGGTGCCCTGGGGGGAAGTATCTTTAAACCCAATGGAAGTCCATCCAAAAAATGACTTTCTGGGTCAGACTAACAGTTTGAATAAGGGATTAAATCTGTCTCAGAGGGGATTTTTCCACCTAAGAAAGTCTTTTCTTGTTTGCTGACTGTCTTGATGATTGGCTGAGGAAGAGTTCCTGGATGGGAGGGTGCAGTGGTGGTCTCCTCACTCCTTCTCCTTTCCTCCTTCAGTGCATTCGTGGAAGAAAAGCAACCCTGGAGGAGCTGCAGACAGTTCACTCAGAA
Organism: Merops nubicus; assembly: GCF_000691845.1. Classification (NCBI taxonomy): domain Eukaryota; kingdom Metazoa; phylum Chordata; class Aves; order Coraciiformes; family Meropidae; genus Merops; species Merops nubicus. The sequence continues at coordinate 5,676 of NW_008586659.1, read as the reverse complement.
GCCCACACGCTGCTCTACGGCACAAACCCCCTGAACAGGCAGAAGCTGGACAGCAAGAAGCTTCTAGGTACTGTTCCTTGGGGTGGGGGGGGTCCCTTTTCTGACCTCCAACCCCCCCTTGCTCTGCTCCTCAGCCCTGAGTCTGGCAGGAGCAGCAGCAAAGGGGGGAGATGGGGCTCCCTCCACTCAGTGGCTGCCTGGGAGGGACACAAGGTGCATCTCCCTGTCCTCAGGGAGAGCCCTAAAACCTGGAGAAGTAAAACTGGTTGGTTGGCCTGCTGAAAAGCAGCTCTGGGGAGAACAACCTGAGGGACAACAAGCTCACCTGCTGGCTCATGGGCCAAGAAAGCCAATGGTCTCCTGGGGTGCATGAAGAAGAGTGTGGTCAGCAGGTCCAGGGAGGTTCTCCTGCCCTTCTGCTGTGCTCTAGGGAGGCCACGTTGGACATAACTGTGTCCAGAGCTGGGCTCCCCAATTCAAGAGAGACAAGGAGATGCTGAATAGAGTCCAGCAGAGGCTGTGGAGATGCTGAAGGGGAGAAGAGAAGCCTCAGAGGGGATCTGAGCAGTGCTGAGCAAGGGGGGCAAGAGGCTGGGGCCAGACTCTGGTCAGTGGTGCCCAGGGACAGGACAAGGGGCAACGGGCACCAACTGGAACCCAGGAGGTGCCACCTGAGCAGGAGGAGAAACTTCTTTGGGGTGAGGGTGCAGAGCCTGGAGCAGCTGCCCAGAGAGGCTGGGGGGGCCCCAAACCCACCTGTCTATGACCCTGGGTGAGCTGCTGGAGCAGGGGGTGGGTTGAGATGATCTCCAGAGGTCCCTCCCAACCCCTACCAGTCTGTGATCCATTTCTTTGATGTTTTTAAAACCATAGCAGCCAGACCACTGGGATTTTGGCTCCTCTTCTCCATGGAGACATCATCTTCTCCCTGTACTTCCTGCCTCTCTTGCAGCAGTAGATGATGGGCAGGAGGGACAGTTGGGCAAATCCTCAGGGTGAGGATCAGCAAAGAGACAGTTCTGGGACCTAGAAGCTGAGGAAGTTTATTTTGGGATTGGCTTGATTTTGGAGGACATCAGAAGAGGATCAACTTGATGTGGTGGTTGCAGAGAAAGAGCTGGAGGGGTTTTGAAGCAGCTTTGGGTTGGGCATGAGATCCCCAAAGAGATGGGTGCTGTTGTTACAGCAAACTCACCCCCTCTTTAAAACCCAGAGGAATGAAGAGTGGACACCTCTGAGTGACAGCTCCATTAGTACATGAAGTTTAAAGAGTTCCTGATGTGATGTCCTCAGGGGTGGTCAAGCTCTTGCTTGGCTTGTCCACCAGTCTGAAGAAATGGTGCCTAGAGTATGAGCAGGCTCCTTGTTGGTGCTTCCACCACCTCCACAGGGGCTGGTTCCTCTCCACACTCTTCCAACTGCAGTTCCACAGATAGGTTTGGAGGTTGGTTGGTTAGGGTGGGGTTTGGCCCAGGTTTTGGTGAACCATTACTGCTGGTTTGTTCAGAGAACCTGAGCAACTCTTGCTCTGCCCCCATGTCTTTCATCACTCGGTTCAGAATCTCTGTAGGGATCAAGTTTACTCTTCTAGTGAAGGAATTCTACTACCTGAGGGTGTTCCAGGGCCAAAGGTTGCCCAGTTGAGCTTAATTTGCCAAGACCAGGTTGTGAAGGAGCAGTATGCCCAAGGAATCAGTTGGTTGGAGGTTGGACCCCATCCACTATGTTCTGCCCAGGCTGAGAGAGTTGGGGTGCTTCAGCCTGGAGAAGAAAAGACCCCAGAGAGAGCTTCTGGTGGCCTTCCAGGGACTCTACCAGGTCTTGTAGTGATAGGACCAAGGGGCAATGGTTCCAAAGTGAAAGAGGGGAGGTTTAGTTGAGACCTTAGGAAGAAGTTCTTCACTCTTGAGGGTGGTGAGACCCTGGAAGAGATTGCCCAGAGAGGTTCTGGATGCCCCATCCCTGCAATTGCTCAAGGTCAGATTGGATGGGGCTTTGAACAACCTGGTCTAGAGGGAGGTGTCCCTGCCCTTGGCAGGGGGGTTGGAACTAGAAGATCTTTAAGGTCCCTCCCAACCCAACCCATTCAACGATGCTGTTTGTGGGTGTTAGAGTAGAGCTTGTCTGGGGCTACACCTGGGGCTTGGTTGCCACTTCTTTTTAACTTTCTGAGGAGCAGGAGGTCAGATCCCCAGGATCTCCAGGAGGTGGAGCTTTCCCATAGCTCTTAATTGACCTTAGACCTTCTTTCCTAAACCCACTTGGCACCTTTTAGCCTTGAGCTGCTAGCAGTGGGTCTTGCTGCCAACTTGCATGGCCCAGGAAGCAGTGGACCTCCTCTTGACAGGTCCAGAGGGACAGCACAGGGAGCCAAAATGAGAAGAGTGAACCTGTCTGGGAAGTCTACCCAGCACCCAAGAAGAGGGATCTCCCTTGGGAGCAGGGCAGGAAGGACAATGCTGACCCTAAAAGCAGTTTCTCCACTGGATGGCTTCCACAGTGCTGGAGCTGAGCAAAGGCACCAGGCACTGAGGAGCTGGGAGAACCTCGTGGAGAAACCTCAGGCTGTGCAGTTGTGTCTGGAGGTGGAGCAGCCCCTCCTTGGGCCATCTTCTCCTGTTGGGAGTTGAAAAGGCTTTTAGCTTTGTAGAACAGCTTGGTGAGGTTCTTCTCAGTATGGTAGAGAGGGAGTGTGGAGTTTGAAGCCCAAGGCCAAAGCTTTGTGGGAGTGACAAGACCTGAGTGTCTCCACGTGTGCAACTGGTGGCCAACTCCATGGAGACTTTGGTAGGGCTGTGAGGAAGCAGAAAGCATGAGAAACCTCAGCCCCCAAGGAAGAGCTTGTAAAGCTGGAGGATGAAAACAGGAGATGTTTCTTTCTAAGCTTCTGCCAGTGATGAGGGGGGAGGTTCCTTCATCTGGGGGTTCTTTAGGAGGCAGAGGGAAGGGTGTAAATAATTCAGGTTTTTCAGTGGTGGCTCTGCTGGCTGCTTTGACTTCTGCAGGCAGCCTCTAGCTCCTCACCTCTTTTAGGAGTTTTTTCACTGACTCCTTTACACGTGGAGGAGAGACTTGGAATGGAAGCCCACCACTGATCTTGAGGTTGTTTTCCCCAGAGGACCACAGGGATTCGCTTTGCTGTGGTTTATCAGGCACCTATGAAGGTGGTGGCCTTCAGGTTGAGCAGCTCTACCCCTGAGAAGTGTTGTTGAAGCCCTCTGAGGGTGATAAATCCAAACCCATCTCTGGCTGGACAGCGTGAAGCTTTGGAAGCCACTGCCCAGGTTTGAAGGTAGGCCAATGAGGCTGCTTGTAATCCATGGAGAGCAGTCACAGAGCGTTGTCGAGAAGATAAATGTCAAAACACCAGGTGGCTGAGCAGTGAAGGATGGGGCAGGAGGTGCTGAGAACTTCCACGTGGCTCTCCTCACAGAGCCAAGCTCGCTGAGCACCCGGGTGAAGAACACAGAGACACGAGCTCCACTCATCTGCAACAGGGCTGACACCAACATGGTCCTCACCAGCATCTGCCCATCTGCTGGCGTGGCTCATCCACCCCCCTACAAAGCCCCTGGTGAACATCTGTGGGGATTTGGTCCTTCAGCAGAGGCAGAACAAGAACCTGGTTTGGTGGGAACCCTCAAGCCACTTTGGTTCACCGTTAGCTTTCCTCAACTGTAGATGAGTCTCAAGGAAATCCATCTCAGGCCCTGGACTCCAGATCTTTTTCAGTGTCTTCATGGACATTTTTCCTTCTCCTTGCTCCTCTGTGGCACGTAGACACGTGTCCAAGCCACACACTTTGGGTGGTGATGGATGGGGGAGGCACCATGTTCTTCTATCCCTGTACCAATTCTGAACCTGCAAGATCTTGACTGGAGGATGATTTGCTCATCTGCAAGCCCAGAAAAGTGCTGTCCTGACTCCTACAGCTGCCAAATGGACCCTCCAGATGGTTCTCTCCCAATTCCTCATGTGGGGTGTGCACTTTTTTTGGGCTCAAAACACTTTTTCTCTCCTTGCTTATTATTTTTTTGTCTCCCTCTTTTATGAAGCTCGTGCGCTCCGAAGTCTTTTCATGAGTGCAGATGACTGAGAAATGAGGGTGGGTTTATCATTGCCTATCACCAAAACTCCCCCAAATCAGGTGAACTTTGACTCTTTGCCTTAACAGGGTCCCTTCTTTTTTTGTTTCCCTGCAGGTTCTCTCACGTCGATGTTCGTCAGGCTCCCTTGTGGTGGTGTCGGGGTGAGTGCTGCCTTGAATGTGTAAATAATGCCCTGGTTGTTCTCCCAGTCCCACTGGGAACCCAAAAAAAATGGGTTGCTTTGCATTCCATCAAGCGAGTAACTGCAACCAGATGTTGCCCATAAACAGGGGCTGCCTGGGGTGGGGGGTTTGCAGCCTCAGCCTCACGTGCCTGCCTTCAAAAGCAGCCGTGGAGGCTTTTTTTTTCCATGTTTTTTGGGAGAGCTGAAGCCTGGGTGACATTCAGGGGCACATCTCAGCCATGGCTTTCAGGAGGAGACACCTCGTTGCCCAGGAGGGGATGTTTCAAGGGTTAGGAGGTTTGAAAGCCACCCTAGGATCCAAAGCTGCTCTGCGTGGAGAAAGCAAGATGGGTTTTTTTTGAGGGCTGCGTGGGTGTTTCATCTTCAGCCTTTGGACTTCAGAGCCACCCACCTCCTCCTGCAGGGGGGAAAGGTCTTCAGGAAATAGGGCTGCTGATGGACAAGGTTTGGGGTGAAGAGGGAGTTGGTGTGTTCATGTCCAGGCTGCGTGGCTGTCCTCAGATGGAACATCTCATAGGTGAGGAAGGAGGAGGCGTCAGGGTTTGGAGGCTTCAGGGTTTGGAGGCTTCAGGGTTTGGAGGCTTCGGAGTCTGATCTAGTGGGAGGTGTCCCTGCTCGTGGCAGAGGGGTTGGAACTGGGGGATCCTTGTGGTCCCTTCCAGCCCTGACAGATTCTCAGTCTGTTTTTGCAGAGGACTTGGTAGTGTTGGCTTGATGGTTGGAGGTTGATTTGATGATCTTGGAGGTCTCTTCCAACCTAAAGGATTCTCTGATTCAAGGGCCAGGGCAATGTGAAGGAGGTGACTAAAACACCCCCATCCATTCAGCTCCATTCAAAGCTGAATAATACTGTCAAAATTTCATATCAATAAAAGATTTCTGGTGGTGGTTTCCATAAGACTGGAATTAAAAACCCAACCAAATACCCCTCCAACGCCTCACGCTGAAGGTCTGAGTTGTTGTTTTCCTTTGAAGCCTGAAAATTTGGAAGTTTTCTCTTTCAAGTCAAGCTTCCTGCTCGAAACTTTCTGCAGAGGGTTGACAGGACAGAAAAATCTCCAAGAACAGGAAGGGAAGAGAATGAGAAGGGACAATAAAAGGCATTGTGTTTGAAAACTTCACAGTGGTCGTTCTTCTGCATAATTGTAGCTCGTGAGGTCGGGTTTTTGGAGGTCTGGATTCTGTTATGGAAATGAAACAAAATTGTTTTCTTCCTGAGCCTTTGCAAAATCACCCCTTTGAAAATTATCCCAGTGAAACAAAAAAAAAAGGAAAGGAGAAAAAAAAAAGAAAAGGAGGGGAAAAAAAAGAAAAGGAGAAAAAAAAAAAGGAAAGGAGAAACAAAAAAGAAAAGCAGGAGAAAAAAAAAAGGAGAAAAAAAAA
>NW_008586658.1:0-11875 GCF_000691845.1 Merops nubicus | reverse complement strand
TTTTTCTGCCAGTTCTTGTTATGCTCTCATCTGAGTCTGTTTTTGTTCATCTCTGCCTAAATCAGCAAAAAGGCACTTTGCTTGCTCTGCTGGCTTGAAAGGCATTTTGTTTAGTATTATGTGGGGGAAAGAAGAAATGGTCCATTCCCCCCCCCCCCTTATTTTTAAAGAGTTTATTTTCAACAAGTAAATAAACAAAATACAGAAATATATAAATTTCCAGGCAATCCTAACCCTTCCTCCCACTTCACACGTTGAAAGCAGGTGTGAACTTTGAGGTGGATATGGTCCCAAGGTACAGGGGCTGTGGTGGTGGGTGCAGAGGAAGTCCTGGATGTACCTGAAGTATTTGTTGATGCTGAGCAACAGGTTGTGGGGCTATTGGTCTTTGAAGAGCATGCAATTGGCTGGCATGTATTGCTTCAGGTGGTGGATGTAGTGCTGGAGGTTGTTGAGGAGCTGGCGGTGTGCCTGGATGTCCCAGTGGTGAGGGCTGCTGAGGGTGGCAAAGAGTTGCTGGAGGATGTGGAGCATGGTGACAGTGGCTTGCTGTGGGTGGTTGGTGTGGAAGAGGGTGCCAGGGAAGGGAAATGATGTGTGCTGGTTGTGGCAGGGCTGTGGTAGGCTGGGAGCCATGGCCTGGAGGAACTGGAGGCTGTCCCAGGGGAAGGGGATGTTGCTGCATGGGTGGTGCTGGGCAGGAGCCTGGTGAGGTGTGATTGGTGGTGGTGCAGGTGGGCACTATGCTTGGAGTGCTGCTGGGTGGCTGGTTTTATGTGGTGCCACAGCTTTCCTTTCATCAGCATCATCATCTAGACAGAATTTCCATTTCTATTTTCAGGTTTGCTTTCAATTTACTTTCTCCTGAGGGCTTTTTTTGTGCTTGTCAAACTGTGAGCTGGAGGTGACTATAGGGAAGAGGTGCCAGTTATTTCCCAGGGCTGCTGTTGGGGTGTGGGGGCAGCTCAGCTCCTGTGCATTTATGGTTCTATGGAGGATGAGACTGTGGTGGCAGAGGCTTTGGGGGCAGTTGTGCTGGGGATGCATTTCAGGGTTTCCTTTTTGTCTCTTTTGTGAGTAGTCTTGTTTGATTGGCAAAGATAACTGGTTTGCACTCGTATTTTTGAATGTGTATATGCACAAATGTGTGAGATAGGGATATGCAGTGTTGATGTGATTTTCCCCCACCTGAGGGGTAGTGGGAACAATTGCAGTCCTTAGACTCTGTTCTCATGTGGATTTGGTTATATTTTGTCTGGTTTATATAGGGGAAAATGCTAGTATGTCAGTTCCAGTTCATATCCGCTGAGTTCTGTTCAGATCTCTTCTCTAAATATGCTTTTTGTGTCATTTTCCTCATGAGGAGATGGGAGCACTGCTTTTGAGGAACCTGCAAAGACTTGTAATAGGGATTTGGTTGTGTTTTGTTAAGTTTCCTGCTGGAGTTGATGAAGTGGAATTACCTGGGAAGAAAAGAATGATGAAATATGGCACTGTTTCCAGTTACAGAAAGCACCTGCAATACTAAATCTTTGCTGGATTACTTCATGTTCAGTGATGGAGGATTTGGTGTAGGATACAGGGAGGTGATGCACAGAACTGCAGCAAGGTGGAAGGTACTGCCAACTCTGAGAAAGTGTTTGAGGTGCTAGGGAATTTGCAGAGGCACGTATGAAGAAGGAGAATGATTTTCCAGTGTTGAAGACTGTGTAGAAATGGCTATGTTAGTGGTTAAAGCATTAACTCTTGATGGATTGGAGGTGGTGAGGAGTAAACAATGAGAATTAGGAGGAAAACTGTTTAGTAGAGTACCAGCCCCACATGTGAAATTCAGCCAGAGAGGTAAGGGCAAACTTTTCTCTTTCTCTCAAACTGAAGACAAAATGCTGCTTTGGTTTTGCTGGCATGTCCTGTCATCTCAAAGTGTGAGCTTTCTAGGATGAGAACTGTCTTACCTTCCTGTAAACTCTAGAAGAATGATCTAAGGCAGTGGTCTCCATCTTTTTTGATCACACATCCCATCAGTAAAATATCTGTGAGCACTCCCAATATATTTTTATTTATTTATAAATTATATACCTATACTACTGTAGTAATATGTATGATATAAACAAAAAAAAATTGAAACAGGATGAAAGGTGAAACAAACACTCTTTATAATTTTAAGAAAAAATATTTATTAATACTACTAAAAACATTTTGTTCATGCACCTAAAATGATTGTCTTGCACACCCCACTTTGGAGATTACTGATCTGAGGTGTCCCATAACATAGTTTAAAGAAACTTTCCAGTCATCAGGTGGTAACTCTCTCTCTCTCTTTCATTTTTTTAATGTTTGTGCTGTTTTCCTAGATGACATTTTTACTTTTAGAAAACAGGGCATGGTATAAGGGTGTCGGGTCGAGGTCCGGAGAAAAGACGCATACTCCATAGGGGTTTACAGTCAAATCCGTTTATTGCAAAGTAATACAGCCTTTTCTAGTAGACAAGACACAGCCCCCCAAACCCCATAGGTTAACAAGCCTGTTCACGCGCCTAAGCTGAGCTACAGATTGGTTAATAGTTATTGTCCACACATTGACCATGCGCCCTGCCGGCCTTTATATAACTCTTCAGATTGATGAATTCAGTCTTGCCAAGTTTACCTTTCTTGTCTGGGCGAACTGCCAATGGTGGTTCCTATCGCCTGATGTTTCTCCTTTCTCCTGGTTCAAGGCCGCTTCACGGACGTTCTGAGGCCTAAACCTAAAGCCTGTACTGATTGTCCATGCTAAGCAAACCATGTCCACCACGCCCTGAAAGCCACGATTCCACAATTCCCTTTTCTTTTCTCTGGACAATCAGTACCCTATCAATGCTTCTATTTATGACTGACATGTCATACTTTAAGATACAACTGATTACAATTATTAAGCATATTATTATAATTTAAATCCTTAAGCCTTCAACACACAATGTCTTCAACCATCCTCTAATCCTCCATCCCTCAAACAGATCATCTAATGGATTGTTAGATACTTTAATAGCATTTATATTTTGCTTTAGCTGTGTTAATTGCTTATGTATAGATTCTGAGTGGCCAGAAATGCTCATACAACACATTCCTTCACCCTCCTCACGCCCGTGCGCAAGCAATAAGAAACAATAGTTGCTCTATTTTGCAAAATTTCATGGTGCAAGCTATCCTGATCCGCTAACAGCTCTGATAAAATAGCCGATGTTAAGTTCAACTGCTTAGATGTCCAACAAGCTAAATTATGCGATTCCTTTAATGCTTTAGCAGTTCCTGTATGGGGTACAAAAAGACTAAGCAACACTCTTGAGGCCTTGTTTAACAGGGTGATATTACCATCACATCCTGGATTCAATTGATGAATTCATTGCTTACCTCGACGCTGTGACGATGGGTTTATTAACTCCCTAGCATTTGGTGTGAACATAGTGAGCTCTCCAAGGTAACAAGGTAACAAGCAACACTATTGCATTGTATTCCCTGCCACGCGTGACCTCCACAAATTAAGAACATACCAGGTGGTAAAGCCTTAGCCGTATTATTTATCCATATAGGATATTTACTGTCTATCGTCTCCGTTCCCCTTGAACCATTACAGTGGAAGATAAGTTATTACCCCAACTGGATCCTGCTAGATCTATTTCCCGTGTATCCCATGGTAAAGTCCTATTTAATCTATTTATAATTTCACCAACGGCATGACTAGCATTACCAAACCCTTTTGAGAGACTTGCTGTTGTAAAGTTTGCAAAATCCTTGGGGTTTAGATACGGTGTACCGATCTAAATGGATCATCGGGCGTCGCCATTGACAAAAAAAAAAATCCTTGTGTACCGATCAAACAAGTTCTAAATGGATCATCAGGCATCGTCATTGACAAAAAAAAAAAATATGCCTCATTGCCTGTCATGTTTGCCCATGTTACTCATACATTACGTCTTGGATCAATCCGGTGGAATGCCGCAGTTTCCATTCCCCTGCATATCAGAATGACTGTGAAAATCAGGAGCTGATAAATCTGCCTTTGTCCATTTGCTCAGAACTCATACCACGCTATCACCTGTTGAAACACACGTATATTCTCTGCCACCTTCCAACCCCTAGCATTCTGTGACTCTGTGATTCTTAATGCCTACCCTGCATATATATGTGTGTACATATGCATACATATATATATTTTAAATATTCTAGGAATATTTTATTTACTGATTTGCGATTTCTTTCAAGCTCCCTTTCCAATCATCAGAGCAGCCTCTCCCCTGCCTCAGTGTTGTCTTCAAGTACATCATATGCAGTAAGTCCTGTTTGCATTTCAACCATTGTTTGGCATATAGTCATTTTTTCTGATTATTAAGACACTGTCTTAAAGTTCATTGTGTCTCAGTACGACAAGATCCAAAACAAGAGCTTTATCTCAGGGAAGAAGGACTGCCAACCGTTTAGTAAAAAGTCATTGACACATGATTTGTACTAGACCAGGAGTAGCTATTACCAGAGACTTGCCAGTCACACAACTGCAGAGGAAATTTTTGTGCCAGCAAGCGAGGATGAAATAAAGAATTTCTTGTAACAAATGTATGGAGGGGAACAAACAAACAAACAAACCCCATACTTTAGAAGTGGTAGAAACTTCTCCAAAATGTCGACTTTTAGCAATCTCTGCTGGAGAGGTTAGTTGGCAAAATGCAAGTGATGGAATGATGCATGTCATGACAAATGCCTCATGACAGACAATTTGAGAGTTTATCATTTAGCATTGTTGTCACCTGTGTATTTAATGCACTTGAGATAACAAGGCAAATGGTATTGAATACAGTGCTCTTTATGGCGTTGTACAAAAGTAAGTCAGAGACACACACTGCCTTGTTCTGTGATGGGATACTTAGGTTACTGCTTTTCTTTATGCTTGTATTTTGTTTTGTAATGCTACACTCCTACTGAATATGTAACCTAAAAATTCACACTTATCCAAATGTCCTTCTTTTCTGTTGTCATAGCTGTTTTGGCTTCTGTGTGCTGATAACACTGTTTTGCAAGTGTGATCAGCTTACAGCTAAGGCACTGTATTGTGTTGGATTCAAACCAGGAACTCCTTTATTCTCACATGATCCTGTAATACATCTGGTCTGCATTTCAGTTTACTCTGTTGTGGGGCACTGCAGTTTTAATCTTTTAAATTCCACAAGTGCATTGGGAAAATCACAATAGCAGTGTCCTGTATTTTGAAAACAAATACTGTCTTTTGGAAGAATATAGGAGTTTAACATAACAAGCACTAGCCTAAAGGAGTATACAAGCAAAGGGCAAGAAATAATGTGCTGGAGTGATGTTTGAGTTACTGTAGTATAATTTTGTGATGATATAGCAGTTTGAAATTAACTCTCATGTAATAATTTGAATAATTAAAAATCACAAGCATGCAACTTAGTTGCTTGCTTGGTACACAGATAATACATAACTTTTTCTTTTGCATGTGCTGCTGTTACTTAAAAGATTGTTGGGTTTAGTTGTTTTGTTTTTTTTTTTTCCCAGCATCATCCACTGTGGTTTATTTGCTCTGTGATCCTCATTCTCTTTGTGTCCTTTCTAGCACACTAGTGTTGAGAACACAACTTCGCTCCAGCCCTCAACAACCTTTTCAACTGCTTCAACCTCAGCCACTAGCACCACCTCTTCGGTTGTCAGCATGGCAAGCAGTACGAACACTACAAACAGCTTTGGCCTGAGTGTTACCAGTGTGTCTATACCAGCTGCTACCACACGGGCAGCTCCTTTAGTGTCTTCAGGTTTGCAATAGTAACAGATCACATGGATAGACAGAGGACTTCAGTCAGCAGGGCTGTCAGTTGAGCATCTCACCAGCCATAACTACGTTAAGAAATCCACACTCTTGGCTGACATTTTCAGCATGCTTTATTTGCTGGTTTATAAAATAAAGTTACCTGATTTTGTTTATTTGAAATATTTGTTAGGGTGTTATGTGGCATTTATATAGCATATTCCATCCCCAAAGAGCTTTATAAATATACACCAGACCAGTTCTGACTTCGGAAGTTTTGGGCTAGGAGATTCACCTAGGTTGTATTCCAGGTTGTGATCAGCTCTTGGTTGTTGAGTTCACATTAGCTTTAATTTCAGCCTTCTCTGTGACTTGAATTAATTTGGCAGTATATATTAAATATACTATATACTATAAAAATATACTGCAGTGTCCTCATTATCATATGCCACATCCCTACTGCCATGTCTACAGAAAGGAAAAAAGTGTCTGATATCTGGGTAATTCCACAGCAAATAGCATTTTAGAAAAAGGATTCACAGAGAAGGTGAGGAGGCTTCTTGCACTGAAGTGGAAGCAATGTTAAATTCTCTCTTGCTTCTCTAATCAATCTGAACTGCTAAAAGGAAATCCTATGGAGGGAAGTGAATGATTTAAATATTAAGATCAAACTTACAGAAGGATTTCTTACTTCTCTTTCCAATGCCTTGTAAATGAAGTGTCTGATGACTGGCCAAAGTGCATTGGTTTTACTCTTCTGCTTTCTAGCACTGCTTCATGAAGGCAACTGAAACAGTTTCAATCTTCTCTTTGCTATTCCCAGCTTCAGTAAGTCACCCATTAAAAGTATGCTGACAGTATGTCATGATATCCAGTCTATTGCTGATAAGGGGGAATGTGTTGACAGAGCAGAAAATGAAGGGAGAATTTGCTTTCTTAGATTGAGAACAATGCCTGAATTTTGCCTTCAGGAGCGGACTGAGGAGAGGAGAAGTTCCTGTAATTCTTGTAATCCTCTTGGACAAAGTAAATTACAAAATCAGACTGTTCTATGATGGGGCTCTTTTCAGTCTTAAGTATCCTGTGCTTTCCCTTCCTTGAGGCAGGGTTAAACTCTTCGGTCTATTTTGAGCATTTTCATCAACCAGCAGTAAATTCCTCTGTGGAGTTCTGCTCTTGACAAGCTATGACAGTGCAGCCTCTAGGGCTTGTGAGCTATCTTGTCTCAATGCTTTTTTTTTCTTTTCTAAAGGCTTGTTAAAGTGTCTGTATTTTGATTCTACAGGCAAAGCTCCCCCAAACCTGCCCCAAGGTGTACCACCGTTATTACATAACCAGTATATTGTGGGACCTGGAGGAAAAGAAAAGAAAAGAAAAGAAAAGAAAAGAAAAGAAAAGAAAAGAAAAGAAAAGAAAAGAAAAGAAAAGAAAAGAAAAGAAAAGAAAAGAAAAGAAAAGAAAAGAAAAGAAAAGAAAAGAAAAGAAAAGAAAAGAAAAGAAAAGAAAAGAAAAGAAAAGAAAAGAAAAGAAAAGAAAAGAAAAGAAAAGAAAAGAAAAGAAAAGAAAAGAAAAAGAAAAGAGAAGAGAAGAAAAAGAAAAGAAAAAGAAAAGAAGAAAAAGAGCTTTAATACTACCACTAATGATAATAGTAATAATGATAATAAAATAGAATATGTACAGATATATACAAGGTCAGTACCAAGCCCAACTCCCCCCGATGGCAATACATCACCGTCACCCCCGGCTGGGGAGCAGCCCCTGGGGAAGGGAGGTCCCAGGCTGGACTCAGCCACAGACAGCAACTGGGTACAGGAGCTGGATTCTGGAACTCATTCAGGAACACACGGCTCAGGATCAAAGTCAGGATGGAGGAAGTCCTCCTTAGATGCCGGCCACTGCAGAAGCAGCCAGCAGGCCAGAAGGCGACAGTGAAAGAGCGACATAAGGGGCAACAGAAGGGCTTGCCCCTCCTGATCCTTCATCTTTACTGAATATGACGGCTATGGGATGGAATACCCCATTGGTGAATCTTAGGGTCACTTATCCTGCCCACTCCTCCCTGCAGGTGTGGTGTACTCCCTGCCCCCTTCTGTGTGGGATACAAGCTTAGTAGTGGCCTTGGTCTGCATACCAATCCCTGGCAGTAACTCTAAACATGAAGTCTTATCACTGCTAAAACCAGACAGTTTGCAAAAATGCTGTTAACTTCAGACAAGACAGTTAATTAGAAGAGCTTTAGCTAAGAAGTTAAAATCATTGAACAGAACAGCTGTTTTACCCCAAACCAGGACAATTGCTTAACTCTTGGTGCAAGTGGGCCCTCCAGACTTGATGCTGTCTATGCTAAAGCTTTTCTGTTGACATGTTGCACTTGGCATTCTTCTTCCAAATGCTGAAGAATATGTGAAAATTATTCAGTGAGGATTTACTGTTAATAGTAAACTGCAGAACTGTTAGGACCGACCTGATTTGGTTGCCGTTGAAGCTAAACATGCATGGTGCTATGTTTTTCAGTGGTATCAGATTTTTGGCCGTTTAAGTAAAATTAGACTCATTCAGGTTTGTGTTACTAGAATAAATTTACTATAGTAATGGTTGAAATGTGACACATGTCCTGCCTGTCATACTTTGAAAGACTGCACATAGCTTTTCATGTCTGAAAAGGATCAACATATTTTTTGTTATCTATTTTTTTGAATCAGAAACTTTAATCATTTTTCTGTATCACACTTAATGTGAAAGGATATCATAGTTTTTTTTGTGGTCTAGTTATTAAATCTTAAATCCTGCTGTTCTCATAAGTAATGACTGAAGCAAAGAAGGCTGTTGCTCTTACTCCTAAATATGAATGTATTTTTTTCACAAGCTGATGAATGGTGCATCTCTGAAAAAAGTATTGAAGATAGGACAGTAATACTCTCCCCAGAGGACTGCTGTCACCAAGAGACAACGTCAGAGGGCCAAGCCATTTTAAGCTTGGCTCTAGTATCCTTAAAATGCTACAGTGCCATGATAGCACAACATGACTTATATCTGTACACCTTTAAAATAGACTGGGCCTAGGTCAAACTCTGTTTAAAGTCCTAAATTGGTCAGTGTCAGAGAAATGTTATAATGATGGGGTTTTTTTAATCTGTCTTTAAGCAGATTTATGGTTATGATGATCTCCAGATGTTTCAATCCAGGCTGCCAATGGTAAGTAAATGACTTATTTAATCTTTAAACAAGCTTTCTTCAGTGTTGCTTATTTGTGCAACACAAATTAGTTCATTTGATGGTGATCAAGAGCTTATCCTTATGTTATATACTGTGTATTTTAAATATCTGTAAACAGTTTCTCTAGATAGTGTAAATCGATATAGAGCAACTGTTGTATCATGCATTCAGGCATCTGCAAATTCTGTAAATAGAAGCAATGTGTGCTCTGTGCTTTTGAGTGGAGAATTTTTTAATTGTTATAGCAACAGTATGACATCTTGTCAAATTGAAATGCTGGGGTTTGAGCCCCCGAATCAAGGTTGACATATGGGTGATTCCCACAGCCCTTCATAAAGAGGGGGTGAGTTTGCCTTATAGCTTCCCCCCAGGGTGCGGCCGGCCCTGCAGGGAGAGCCATAAGGGAAAAGAGCCCCAGGGGTCCCGCATTGAGTTGACAAAGGTCAGGTGTCCCTGCTTGGGGATAAAAGCCGGTGCGTCTTGCAGGGAGGCAGGAGTGTCTGTTCTGTGGAGTGCACTCCACAGAGCTTCCTTGTTCAGGGAAGGCCTGACTCTCCCTGGAGCTGGGCCCTGGTCTGTTTAGGCTTTTGTGAATGCGGGCGGATTGGGTGAGAGTTGCCGTGTGGGCACCTTTTTCTTATGTCTTTAACTTAATGGTTTGGCTCTTCCCCATACCAACTATGGGCAACTTCAGCTCACTGTTTATACCGCCTGTTATGGGCTGAATCACATCTTTTGCGGGATCGTTGGGGGTGGCATCGATTATGTACCAGCTGATTGATCTGTTCGTACCCCCAGTGATCATTCATGGAATGTCCTTGTTGTTTACAATACAGTGTGTGTATTGGTTCATCTTCCTGCTAGTGGTATCATTTTTGTGGGGTCTGGTCATTGGCAGAACACACATCTAGTTGAAATCTGAGCATGAATGTTTTTCTTTATCAAAAGGTAGGATTAAACAGCAAGTACACAAATTGGCAGTGAGTAGATGCATCTGACAGGTTTTGGAGGTGCTCATAGGTGGACATATTTGTGTATGCATCATGGCAACAAATGCAGGTGAGCTGCAGGAGGGGAGAGTATATGAAGTTTTCTTCCTTACCTGGATCCAGAATGTAAATAGCATGTGAGAGAAGCTGAGAGTTAGATTCAAGAAGAGCTTCAGCCTAGATTGTGGAAAGGTAAAGATTTTTTTTTTTTTTTTTTTCAGGAAACTAGGATAAGGAACTTGGAGAGAAAGTTTGGTAGTATGTAACAGAAAATTCACAGGATTAATTGATGCAGTGTATCTGTAGCGGCAGAAACACTATGCCTCTACAGGGGCCAGAGAGAAACAGTGGCTGTGACAGCAGTAAATCCTTTAGCCCAGCACTAGATTAGGACGGTTAAGAGGTTCCCAGAGCCAGGGGTCCCCAGAAAAGAGTGGAGAGAGCCAGGAGCTCTAGCATGAGCGGGGCTGAGAGAGTCACGTACCTGGGGGTGTTGCCGGAACAAACCACAGGCTTTTTGAACGTGGTGAAACCAGAATCACCCCTCAGTCGCCAGAGAGAAGCCTTCTTGCCAAAGAGCATGAGTGGGGAAGGGCGTGGGCAGAGCCCAGCCATGGTCTGCACAAGGTGGATGGCAGCGATCTCTGCACCAACCTTGAAGAATGTGGGAACTCGGCTCCCACAGAAACATGCAGCTGTCCAGGTTGCTGGCTGTGAGGATTGCCTGAGCCTTGCCTTGCTTGCACCAGTGGTGAGTGGCAGCCCAGAGAAGAGCTGTCTGCTGTGAACAAGTGGATGATCTCCTCAGCATGGTGGCACAGCTATGTGAGGAAGATTAAGGAGTATTAGGGTGACAGAACAGAAGACAGATTTATGGTGTCAGAGTTTGCTCTCCCCAAAACAGAAATGAGAGTAGGCATCAGAGAACACACACAATCAAAGATCTGTTTTCAGCCCCTGCCAGGACAGTGGCAGTAGCTTGAATGAAGAGAATGAATGGAAAACAAGTTCATGGAAGAGGCAGCAGGTGAAGTTCCCTCTTGCCCACTACACCCCCCCACCCCCAGGTGCCTCTAAGTAACAGGTATGAGGCCTTAGCTGAAGTAGAACCCCCTAATGATAAGAACAAAAACCTAACTGTACTGAAGATGGCTACACAGTTAGTAAAGCCCCTTCCCTCTATCACCACCACACAGAAAAAGAAGCAGTAGGGTAATTGTTATAGGTGACTCTGTTCTGAAGGGAACAGAAGGTCCTATGCCTCAGGGGGAGGTCTGCTGTCTCCCTGGAGCCAAGGTTAAGGACATCACTAGGAAACTTCCCAGCCTAGTAAGGTCCTCAGATTACTACCTCCAACTCTTCTTCCAGGTGGGAGATGAAGATGCAGTTACACATGACATGAGAACAATTAAAAAAGATTTCAGTGCTTTGTGGCAGTTGCTAAGGGTATCTGGGGGACAGATAATTTTCTCCAATATCCTACCACTTGAGAGCAGCAACACTAGAATAAACAAAAATATCCAATTTATTAATGCATAGCTCTGGGGCTGGTGCCGCCACCACAATCTTGGTTTCTTTGACAACAGGATAGCCTACATGGCACCAGAAATACTCATATCAAAGGGGAGAGACCTGGCTAGTAAGGGGAAGAGAATCCTTGCCCAGGAGATAGCAGGGCTGATTCACAGGGTTTTGAACTAGATGAGAAGGGGGGAGGGGATGGTGATGTTAGGATCATAAGCGGTAGGCAACAGGCTAATATTGCAGTGCTAGTGGAATGGGAGAATGAAAGGCTATTAGTCAAAGAACACCCTCAGGGATTAAAAGGATGCACATCTAAGTCACTAGTATATCCTGCAGCCCAGCTGAAGTGCCT
>NW_008586657.1:0-10058 GCF_000691845.1 Merops nubicus | reverse complement strand
CGGCTTTGCCCGCCTGCAGCTCGGTCTTCGGGGTGGTAGGAGGGGTGGGGGGCCCGTGGCTCTGACCTGCAGCGGGAAGAACGTTTTGAGGAGGAAAGAGAGAGGATGGGTGAGTTATTGCTTTGTGCCTGGCTTCACGCACAGCCCAGTTCTGCTGCTCCCAGTTTGCCAGCAGCTGTCCAGTTGGCGACGTCGTGGGAGGGAGAGAAAAACAGCCAGCCAAAACTAAACCTTTTTCTTGTGGCAAAAAAAGGAGGGAGGGTGCAATGATACCTTGCCTAACCAGAGGGGTGCAACTACCCACAAAAATCAGCCACATCCCTCTACGACCAACACCAGCAGGGTTTGCTGAGTCACAAGCAAGCTGCGAGCCCAAATTCTCACGCTTTCCCCACAATTCATCTTTTTCGAGCCTCCCGAGTCGGTTGCGACCCCTCGACAGGTTCCCAGCGACCCACGACTCACCCGAGGCGTGCTCTGGATGACCGTCGGACATGGGCGAGCCTTCACCGGGGTGTCTGTGGTCCAAGTGGGCGTTCTTGTAGTGAGCCTGGATGGCAGCAGCCCCTCCGGCCTCCCCCTCCACCTGCCCCTCGCCCTCGCCCTGCGCCGCCTTCCCGTTTTTCCGCCGGCGGGGCTGGTACTTGTAATCGGGGTGATCCTTCTTGTGCTGCATCCTCAGCCTCTCGGCCTCTTCGATAAAGGGCCGCTTGTCGCTCTCGTTCAGCAGCCTGCAGAGGGGACAAAGGGGAAGAAAAGAGGGGGAGGAGAGGGGGGAGGACGTCAGAACGAGACCCACACCTCGAGGCAGCGTCGTGGGACGCGGCACGTGGCTCCTGATGTCGGCGTTGCCCCGTTAAGGGTAAGTCTCCTTGTTAATTTTTCCTCTTCCTTGTTCATTATTGAGCCCTGACACGGGTTGTTGCCAGAGCTGGGTCCCCCTTCCCCAGCTGGGTGATGCTTCCCACCTCAGTAAGTCCAACACCCTCTCTGACACTGCCCTAAGGCAAAGTGCAGCCTTTTAGCTGTGTAAAATAAGGCTGAACAAGCTGCTTTCAAAGACTTTGGGGAACATTAAGGGCAGTTTGGACCATCCTTTGGGCTAAAGCAGTGTTACACACCCTTGCTACCTGTAGTGCTGCCTCCCACATGTCTCTCACTGCTCCCCAAACTATTAAACTTCCCATCCTTCCATAGACTTCGCTCCATTTGAGGCTTTACTGAGCACAAATGGCAGCAGTTGGTGTGGGCTGCACGGTACCCATGGAGCTTGCTGGGCCTTTAAGCGTCTTGCAATATCCTAGAAGGGAATTCAAAATTTTGAAGGGGTGGGGGGAACATTCTGCTGTCCCTGGAGCTCCTGCTCACCTCAGACAAGGGTAATGCAACAGGATGAAGCCCAATCCCCAAATTTGGCACAAAGGACCAGCTCTTCTTGAACTGAGCTGGGCAGTTGTAAAAAATTTAGCTGCTCTGTTGCTAGCCCTGTAGAAATAGATGAGCTTTGGTTTCTGGATGAAAGGCACTGCTGAAATGTAACATCCTTCTCTGTATTCCTGCCAGATCATGGGCTGCTCTAGTTAAGATAGGCTTTCTGAAGGAAGTGGTGAAATATGTGGGCAGGATGGCTCAGAGCATTCCAAGATGAGATCGACTTCATTGCTCAAGCCTTGAGGAGCGGCTCAGCTGGAAGCGCTTCCATTCCATTTTATGATTTTTTTCCCCCTCAAATATTCTTGTGATTCAAGGTCATTCTGCTTCCAAGCAGAAACCAGTGCTCTCAGAAGGGACCAGTCTTCCCATGACTTGCAGCTCCAACGGTCTTTAGCAATGGCAGGGCTCCCAAATGGCAAAAAGTACTCATTTTATGAGATGTTCACACCATTTTCTCTCCAACAAAAGAATTACCCCTGGATGGGGCTGTGCTGGCACCTTGGTACCCCTGAAGCCCTCAGCAGTGAAATGTAACCAGTTATGTTAAGTGTAGGCACTGAGGAAGACACAAAGGCCTGAAGTGGCCTGAAAAACTGAAGATGAAGAGTGTGGGCATGGCTCAAGGAGCACACAGATAAATCTGGCAGGGGATCAGAGGCGTCACCAGCAGCAGGTCACGGGTGGGTTCCTGAGTACCCCCTTTCCTCCTGCTCTTTGGGCATCCCCTGGGCTGGCAGCCAGAAGGTGTGTGGCACGGGCTGGAGCCCGTTGTGGTGCTGACCTGGGTTCACTCCAGGCAGCCTGAGCAGGTCGCGGCCGCACCACCACATTCCTCCACTGCCTTAATCCCGGAGATTAAAGCAACTGAGCCACCGTGAATCCAACACCAGCTTTCCTGTCTCCCTCCCACCACCATCCACGATGCTCACAGGTCCCAGAGGGCTCTAATCCCTCAGCCTGTGGTGCTCCAAGGGGTCCAAAGGGACATCGTGGCCAACCCTTGTAGGCATCATGGACTTGGGAGGTGACCTTGCCTTGGCAAAACCATCCTTGCAGAATTCTTTGTATCCACAGGAGATAGTGAGCAGAGGCAAAGCCTGCAGCCTTGCAACCTGGGACACTTCGCAACGAGGCAGCCAGGCTCTGGCATCCCTGCTCTCCCAGCCCACATGGTGCTAAAGCTGGTGAGATGCTGGGGTTGGAAAGGAAAGGTCTCTTTCTACGTGGGTACATCTGGGAGAGCGAGGCTGTGGGCTGCAGAGCCAGCTTTGATCTGCGGGGCAGACCGCATGGCGGCGAGCTCGGGGTAGAGCCTCCTCTGGAGACCAGAGCTCAGCCTCCCAGGCATGAAGCAGAGAACCCAGATGGCATGGTCAGGGCTGTGCAGGAATCAGAGCCTTGTCCTCTGAGCTACGCCCGAGCTACACCTCACCTCCTCTCTCCTGGACAGCAGCACACGGGCAGTGCCACCAGCAGGACGGTGCCAAGTCCACTCCCTGTGTCTCTCTGCCTTCTCCTTCCCCAGGCTGCCTGCTCCCTCCTCCCTCCTGCTGGGATCAGAGCTCAAATCGGCTTTAGCAAAGTGAAACTGGTGCGAGCAGGCAAAGGCCAGGAGATTTGGGGGGATTTGGATTTCATTTGCTTCCTGCCCTCCCCCCCTCTTGCCCCCCACGCTCCCCAGGCCACAATGCAAAGGAATCTCGCACGGGCAGAGAAGTTATGGCTCGCAGAGCAAAGCCCTTCAAGGGCTTAACCGAGCCCTCGCCACCCTCCCCGACACCCGATGTTCACCCCCGAGCTGAGGGGAGAGGGACAAGCACCCAGGAGGAGAAAGAAGGGCTAAAATCTTCCTGCCCACCTCTTGCAGCCTCCCCTGCTGCCACCTGGCATCGCGTGGTGCCGTGGGCCAGGGGCCTGACCCTGTGCTGGGGCTCAGGGCAGTGATGGGGTTGGGAATCGTGGCTGGCTGGGAGCAGAAAGCAGCCAGGTGGGCTCTCTTAGGTGTCCCCAGTCCCAGGTTTTGTAGCCACCACCCTGTTCGCTGGGAGCTGCAGAGCTTTCTCCGTCAGGTCCAACTTGCTGCTCCCTCCCAAGCCTTCCAGCCCTTCTCTCTGTGCCAGTCTTGTTCTCAGCCCCGGAGGTGGTGCTGGCTGGCATTTTGGCTGAGAGACACGCCGACATTTTCATCAGCCAGCCTCCATTTGAGAGCTGCTCCCTGTTCCACCCCGGGGAAGGAAAGCAGCCAAGGTGAAATTTGGTGGCTATGGAGCACAGAAACTCTCCCTTCTTCCTTTTTAATGCATCCAGTTCATCCACTGCACTCCTCACACTGTGTTGGGGCACGGACTGGGGGAGGTGGATGGAGCCAGAAGCTCCCCCCCAGCACCACGCCTGGGGTCAGGCAGTCTCCATGCTCACCAGAGCTCAGCTCTCTGCTGAACTGGCCCTTTCCATGTGCAAGCTCAGAGCAGCCCGGGTGGAAATAGAAGTCACCCATGTTTTCCAAAGAGACTGGGCTGTAGGGTTTGGGTGGCCACCTTCTAAGGGTGGGGATGTGCAACCAGCCAGGACCCTTTGCAGGGACCTTTGTCACATGTTTGGGACTAAGATGTCCAGAGCAAAACCCAGCTGCTGGAGTTGTACTTGGAGCTCTACCTTGGGGACAGCCTAGGTGAGGGCAGCAGAAACCTCAATGGAGGAAGACCCAACTGCTCCCTGGCAGGGTGGCAAGGCTTGGGGATGCTAGCCTGGTAACCTTTGGGCCACCTCCCCTGGAGTTTTGTGGACTGGCATTTACCCCCACCCTCAAAGACATGCGTGGCGGCCAGACACTGACCATCCATAACCTGGCTTTTGGTGCTGTGTGGTTCCTGCAGGGGCTGATGTGGTGTGGAAAGCTGCAGCCTGCTCTAGGGACACGCAGGAGACGTGTCCAGGCAAACCCAGCAGCATGCAACTACCCCAGGCCTGATCCCACAAGCTTTGCCTGAGCCACGCTCCCTGGCCACACGGTGCCCTGGGAAGTCCCTAAGGACCTTGTCCCAAGCAGCAGGAGCCATCCCATGGGAGCAGGGAGGCAGCCTGTGGCCTGGGGGCTGTGTCTCCCTGTGCTTTGGTTGCAATACCTGTGGATGGTTTCCCTGCTCTGCTCCTCAAGGGAAATGTCATTTCTGGAGGGAGGCTGTTGCTACCAAGTCTGGCAATATTTTGCAATAAAGGGACAATACCTTGAAATGTGGTCCCCACCACCACTGCCCCTCCCAGCACAACTTCACAGTCAAGGACTGTGCTGCCAGCAAGTGCCTTGGTAAAGGAGAGGGAAGGCAGCAGGGAAGAAAGCACCGAAGAACATCAGAGGAGACATCCCCTATCACGCTCAGCATTTCACTTCCCAAAGAAATCTCTTTGCTGGGTTGCACTAGGCATTGATGGGTTGGGGTAAATGGGCTGATGTAGTAGAGGGAGAAGCTAACACCCAAGGGCTCAGTTCCTTTCTAAGCCTCAGCCCCCTCCTTTCTAGCAAGGTCTCTCCTCGTCCATCTCGTGACACCTGCATGGCTCGCCAAAACTGGGACCATCAAGGCTCCGACCACGTGGCTCCCTTTCCCTGCCCTTTTTCCTTGGTTGTAGTTTTCCCCCTGGCTCCGCAGCACTGCACAGAAAATAGCCCCTGTGGTGTTGGGGCTGGAGCTCAAACAGGCTTGAGGCAGCCACCAGTGAGTTAAGTTGGATGGGGCTCAGCATGGTGCTCAACTTGGCCCAACAGAGAGCGTGAGCCAAGAAAACAAGGTCTCCCCTGACAGTCAGGCAGAAGAAGACCAGGATGAGAGTGTCCTGGCTGGGAGCAACAGGGAAAATTAGGGGGAAACATGCAGGAGGGGCTGCTGCCCAGGATGCTGCTGAAGTTTGCTGAGGAACCCTTCACCGCCTCCACCAACCGCTCTTGCCACCACCACCAACAGTGTCCCCCATGAGGAGCTTGCTGCAGGGAAGGAAGTCCCCTCAAGGGACACCCCTTCCATCCCACGTTCTCCATCCTTCCCCACAACCACCCTTCAGAACACTGCCAGCCCTCAGCCCTCCCCCTCCCCCTCCACCTGCCCGCTCTTACCTCCAGAGCTTCCCCAGGGTCTTGCTGAGCTCGGCGTTGTGGAGGTGTGGGTACTGGTCAGCCAGTTTCCTCCGGGCAGCCTGTGCCCAGACCATGAAGGCGTTCATGGGCCTCTTGACGTGGGGTTTGCTCTTGTTACTCCCATTGACCCGGACGGGCATGGGCACCAGGGTCCAGTCGTAGCCGCTCAGCACCTGGCTGACCGCCTCGCGGATGCACACCGGGAACTTGTCGTCGTCTGCCTCCGAGTCTTGCTGTTCCTTCTTGACCTTCCCCATCTCCCCGTTCCCAGAGCCCGTGAGGTGCGGGGAGTTGTCCGACGCCATGGAGGGTCCTGGAGAGAGGCAGTGGTGGTCTTCAGAACCCACCGGGCTCATCTCCACCTCCGAAAGGTCTTGGTCATCGGCCATCGTCGCTCTCAAGCCCTCTCTTGATCCTTCTCGGTGTCCTTTTTTCTCACTGGGGAGGGGAGGGAAGAAGACAAAAACAAAGGAAAGAAAGGAAAAGGGAGGAGAAAGAGAGAAAGAGAGAAGCAACCACCAGATCTGAGAGGGACTGGGAGGTTTCTGAAGAGCTGCCCACGAGACGGGGGCCGCTCGATGAAAGCGCGAGAGGAGCGATTGCCGTGCACACCACAAAACCCGTGATCGATGGGGGTGGGGGTGGGTCAGGGCCCCTGATTAATTTGGGTATCGCTCCCTATCTCTGCAATCAGCTGGAGCCGACGTGGGGGTGTGCGGAGGGGCCTGCGGCGAGAGGGGTAAGGGGGGTTGGGGACCTGAAAGGAGAGAGACACGGAGCGGGACGGTGGCGACGGTCACCAAACTGGTGTGGGGAAGTGCCCCCGTCTTTTGAAGAGTGAAAGGCCAGCGTGGTGCCTGGTACTGCAGCAATAAACCAAAAGGGACCTGTCCAGGAGGCAGGGAACCAGCCCGGGCCCCAGATCTGCACCCGAACACCCCGATCCCAGCTGTGGGGAGGTGTCTCTATGGGGACACCCCATCCCTCACCCTCCTCTTGCAGCTCCTAAATCAAAGACTTAAAATCACATCTACCTGGCATCCCCTCCGTGTGCAGAGACAGAGACAAACAAACCCACTTGGACTTTGGGGCAAGGCAAAGCTTTGGGTTGCCTGCCCCACGTACTCCTCCTCTCTCTCTCTGTCTGAAGTCACCTCTAAAAGTCCCTGCTGCCGTGCAGCAGCTTCCCCCTTGGAGAAAGAAATGCTCTCAGAATAAAGGCCCCTCTATACCCCCTTTTTTAAAAAAAAAAGGAAGAAATTAAGAAATAAAAAAAAAGAAGTGATAGAAAAGCCCATCTCTGGCTCAGCTGAAAAAGAGCTAACACAGAGCAAGGGCTGCTGACCCTCCAGTTTCAGAGGGTGACATGCACCCTCGCTGGGGAAATCCAATAAAAAAAATCAAGAGCAAGTCAGGGAAAGCTCAGGTAGGAAAACTTACGTTGGTGGCCGGTGTAGCGGGCAGATCCTGAGAAGACTTGGAGTTGTATCCTAGTTGCACCCCCCCCTTGGTTCTCCCTCCCAGCCCCGGAGGCTCTCAGGCGAGTGCCATTCCTAGAGGGAGGCTTGGTTTTTACTAATACCCCGGCTGGATGCCTCTAGCTGCCTTTGCTGCTTAGCACCGGGGGAGGGAAGGGCGGAAGGTGGAGCCAAGAGCTCCTCTGAGCCAGAAGACAGTCGGTTGGGGACTGTGGGGAGGGGACGCAGGCAGCCCCCCACCCCACCTCGGCTCATTGGCACGTTCCCCGCTTGCCCCCCGGGCCGGCTTCTTCAGGAGAGCCGCCAGCAACTCGGTGCCCTGGCAGCCCTGCAGGATCCAACCCCGGGGGAGTTTGGGGGTGACGAGGTGCTGGAAGGGTCCAGGGTGTAGTTTGAGGAGGTGGGTGTGCACCCCAAGCGTGTGGTTGGCTTTGAGGGGGGGTCTTTGTGCCATAGGAGTCCCCTGTCCCCATCTCAGGCTCGCGGGGACTCTGCCATGATGCAACATGTTGGCCTGGGACCTCGGGGTCAAGGCGCTGCCAAAAGGGCATCCTCGTTCAGATCTGAGCCTGTGGGGTGGGGAAGGGGATGCCAGAGGTCAAGGGTGTCCCGAGGATGGAGCATCCACCACGCTGCTGGGCGGCAAATACGGGTTTGAACGTCCTTAGGCCTTTTGAGGGGCTTATCACAACACATTCCTCACCAGGGGGTCTTGCCAAAACGAGCAGGCTCTGCTTCCTCCGACGAGCTGAACTACTCCTGAAGGCAAATGTGGGGTCTTCCACAAGGAAAGGCAGGTCTCCTGACAAGAAGGACTCATTCACACTCACTCAGCCTTGTTCTTGCTGCTCTGCACTGTTCTACCTTCTCAGTACTCACTGGGTTAGGATGTTCTCCATTACATCTTCCTTTTTCTATTTCCCTTTCCTTCCCCAATGCCTCTTCTAGTTGGCTTCTTCAGTTTTGTTTGCCACTGGGGCTGGCATAGACCAACACCAACCTTGTCACCATGAGAGATCACCCATGGAAAATCTAACGGTCCTCCAAGCTCCTCCTGAGTTAATGTGATAAACACAGCTACTGTCCCAACTCCTCGTTGGAGAACCACTGAAGATGCTTCAGTGCTAAGCTCAGAAATAGAATGAGGTGAACGGATGTGACCCAGGAAACCAGTTTTAAGGGATTTCAAGAACATTTTCAGCTCCTGCAGCAGGGGAAGGCTGTGTGCCACTGGCATCAAGCAGACAGAGGTTCTTCAAGGTGCATCCCTCAGAAAAAACTCTCCAGGCATCACCTCCTACCTTTCTTCTCTTCAGCATGACCTACTTCAGAAAAAAAAGGTGGGCTCTGATACTCTTATTCACGTGATGCCTTTTTGCCTTTGGAAGAGAGGAATGTGGGTGCCTTTCTTTTGGCTACTGAGAAAACCTGACAACTGGTGGTTGTCATGAGAAGGGGTCTCACAGCATGGACAGGGCCAGTTGGGCAGCTCACCCTCTGTGGCCCTCTAGAAGCAGAGTCAATGATGCTGCAAAGCTCATGGCATCTTCTCCCCTCTGGCAAGGGTCTTCTTCAAGCTGCAGGGACCCTGCATATGAGGTGTGGGGGAACTGGAGGGAGAGGAGGGTTGGTCTTCTGTTCCACACTGCCAAGAAAGACCTCCCTGCTTGTTCCCCTGGCTGCAGCCAACCTCCAAGCTGGGTCAAGAATGAAGCATGATAGTGTTTACCTGCTGTCCCTTCAGGTGGCTGGTTCCTGTGGACCCTGTGGGAAAGAGGTGATGGGGGCAGGGACTTCTTGTTTCCCTTTAGGGTAAGGATACAGGGTGCTGGGCACCAAGTGGTATGGAGAGAGAGACCAGGGGTCCTCCTGGTGCTTTGATGGAGATGGTTCCCAGTCAGGAGACAGAGGAGCCCCACAGGGCACTAAAAGAAGGTCCTGTCTCCTTTTTCTGAACTCTTGCCTGAAGACAGGCAAAGAGGAAGGAGAAGAGACCATCCCTGCTTCAGGAATCACTGGGGTCTCATGTCCCTTTCTCCAGTGTCCCCTGAGAGCCCTTTTTAGAGACAAAGGCCCCTTCAAGAGCCACTGCTGGCCACAGCAGCTAACATTGCAGAAGTGGTCCGTCTAGATGCAAGTCTTCCTAATGACTGGTCCATGGGGAAATGCTCATACAGCAGCTTTCCACTCTTTTTCAGCATATAGATCTATAGATGAGGTGCTCCAGGTCCATAAAAAGGCACAGTCCTTTGTGGATGATGGGTCTACCAGGAAAGGTGGTTCACAGACATTGTTTAGCCACCTATTTCCTGGGACACATCAGTGAAATCCTTTTTTTGGTATGCAAAGGTGGAAAGATGCCACTTGTCCACCATAAAGCCGTTGTCAGGAGGGCAATGTGTAAAAGTAGGTGAGAAGAGAAGATGTCCCTTCATGCTAGGTAGGTAGATGTCCCTCCCCTGCCTCTGCACTGCTCCCAAGGGTGGTGGGAAGGGTTCCAGGCTGGGTGGTTGGTGAGCAAGGTGCTTTGTCCCAGTGGCAGTAGGGTTTCAACAAGGGAATCACGTTGGTGGGACACCTCCACCACCAAGATGGGACCACAGAAGTTGCTGGGGAGGAATTTTTTGCCCATCCCTTGCACCCGTGGCTGGGGAGGAGTAAGAGGGGAGAGCCTGCCTGCAGCAGGATCCCCAGCTCCAGAGCCAGGACCAGCTTTTGTCCCCTGCCTGGCTCAGGGGCACAGCACTGGTATTGTCCCAGGACCGCCTGGGAAAATGGGAGGGGTTCCCCATGAAATCTTTCCATACAGTAAAACAGCGTCAGAGCTGGGGAGCGAGGAGGGGGGGCTGGGGGAGAACACGACACAGACATTCAAAAAAAAACCCCACAAAAAATTCGCCCCCCCCCCCCAGCCAAACAATACGTGCAGTGTGCTGAGGGAAAGGGAGACCCATGAATTGGGAGGTTGATAAGGATTTTCTCCCTCTCTCTCAACGGCCCCTTCAGTTTTCCCA
>NW_008586656.1:531-1510 GCF_000691845.1 Merops nubicus | reverse complement strand
CAGGCTCACAGGACGAGCATCCCGGGGAGGAGGAGGAGGAGGAGGAGAGCCAGGAGGCGGAAGGACACGGCCGGGAGCCTGTTCCCACCTGACTGCTGGCTCCACATCTCCTGGAGCTGCTTCTGCAGGAGCTGGTTCTGCTGCTCGGCCTCATCCCTGGGAGGGGGACAGGGCGAGTTGGTGACAGAGCATGGGGCTGGGGGTGGTGAGGGGGGGTCGGGGCTCACCAGCTGCTCTTCAGGTCCTCCAGCTGCTTCTGCTGCTGGGCCACCTCTGCCTTGAGCGCCCCGTTCTCCTCTGCAGGGGGGTGGCAGCAGGGGGGCATCAGGGTGTCCAGGGACAGGGATCAGGGTGTCCCAGGAGACAGGGATCAGGGTGCACAGGGATGAGCTTGTCCCAGGGAATGGGGGTCAGGGTGTCCCAGGGGGTGGGGATGAGGGTGACCAAGGGGATGAAGATCTGGGTGACTCAGGGGACAGGGATGAGGGTCAGGGTGTCCCAGGGGGTGGGGATAAGGGTGGTCAAGGGAATCAGGATAACACAGGGAACAGGGATCAGGATGATCCAGGGGACAGGGATCAGGATAACATGGGGAACAAGGATCAGGATGATCCAGGGGACGGGGATCAGGATAACATAGGGATCAGGGATCAGGATAACACAGGAAACAGGGATTAGGATGACACAGGATATAGGGATAAAGATGACCCAGGGCACAGGGATAAGGATGGCCAAGGGGGTGGGGGTCAGGATGTCCAAGGGGATGGGGGTCAGGGTGTCCCAGAGGATGGGGCTGAGGGTGACCAAGGAGATGAAGATCTGGGTGCCCCAGGGGACAGGGATGAGGGTCAGGGTGTCCCAGGGGATGGGCCAAAGGGTGGTCAAGGGAATCAGGATGACCCAGGGGACAGGGATCAGGATGACCCAGGGGGCAGGGATTGGGTAACTGAGGGGATGAGGGTCAGGGTGTCACAGGGAA
>NW_008586656.1:0-511 GCF_000691845.1 Merops nubicus | reverse complement strand
TAATACAGGGAACAGGGATCAGGATGATCTGGGGGACAAGGATCAGGATGACCCAGGGGACAGGGATCAGGATAACACAGGGATCAGGATAACATGGGGATCAGGACACACAGGGAACAGGGATGAGGATGATCCAGGGGATAGGGATCGGGATGATCCCGGGGACAGGGATCAGGATAACACAGGGAACAGGGATCAGGATGACCCAGGGGGCAGGGATCAGGATGAGCCCGGGGACAGGGATCAGGACAACACAACACGGGGATCAGGATAACATGTAGAACAGGGATCAGGATAACTCAGGGGATAGGGATCAGGGCAGATCAGGGATCAGGGTAGCCCGGGGGCCATGGCCCCTGCCCACCCTTCCACTCCAAGGCTGCTCAGGACCCACCTTGCAGCTGGGCCACCCTGGAGCGCGCGTGCTCCAGCTCCGACACCGTCCCCTCCAGGGCACCCTGCGCCGGGCAGAGCGAGGGGCTGGGGGACTCCGGCTCCCCCAGTCCCAGCT
>NW_008586655.1:0-1813 GCF_000691845.1 Merops nubicus | reverse complement strand
TTTTACACGGAACCAGGACAAATATATATTTAAAAAATAGTGCTACTAAACCAGAATAAAAATATGAAACAAATTTAGCTTCAAAAATTCAGTTTCTTTAAATAAGTAAGTCTGAATGATAATTGTGTCAAATGAAATAAAAACAAAAGGAGGTGATAAAACAGGACATATTTAAGGTATGTGGTATAAACTGCACAACAAAGAGAAATTAAGTTTAATCTGATACTTATCAGGACAATTTGCATGATCACTCATAGCAATGTATTAGGAAATGAGCATTTTTCAAGCCTTACGTAGATAAAAAATAAGAAACAGCCCCCACTACTATATATATAGGCAGTTATGTTGGAAATGTGGGGTAAAGACATTAAATCGGCATTTTGCGTCGGTACGGATGCACGGAGCAGCAGAGAGTCCCCAGGCAGGTGCAAAGAAGGAACTTTATTTACAAAATACCCGGCCTCTTTATGCTGTTAGTCTGACCATTAGTTTACATACTTTTTAGGCACAACAAACCCACTTTCACCAAGCACCACAGTGCAAACACACAGCATACCTCGCCCCCTCTGCTCTAGCTGAGTCACTCCCCCAGAGCCCTGCTCTGCTCAGCCTAAGTTACAGGCCAGAGCTGTGATTTTACCAGGCCTTCCCTTACAAAGCTGTACCTATCAGCTACAGCATTTTATGCAAATACTAAATTAATATCAACATTTTCAGAGCAATAATAATTTTCCAAATCTGTGACTCCATAAAATAGCTTTAAGCATAAAAATAAATCACACTTAGAGCTTATTTTGACACTTCAAAACATTCAGGTTTTATTTTGAAAATAAAGTCTACATTTAAAAAAATATTTTAACGGGAAAAATAACTAAAGTGAAATATTAGGCTAAAGAAAATATTTTGCATTAAAACAAATGAATTTTTAAAAGTAAAACCAGAAAAAACCCTACATTTCATTTAGAACCTTCCCCCACTTCATTTTTTATCTAGCTTTTGAATACAATAATACATTGTCCAGATGTACCAAGAAGTAGCAAACTTATTTTCAAGTCTTTCCTGCCATAATCCCTAAAGCAAGTGGAAAAAAGAAACGCGAATTCCTCAAATCTAGTCAAACAAGTGATCTATGAGAAATAATCACCAGGTTTTGCGCTACTCAAAGACTGCAAAAATAGTGCCTGGTGAATAGAAGGCTGTTGTAATAGGCAAAGCCCACCCTAGATAGGGGCCGTCATTCGGAAGATCTTGTAATGTAACGGAAAGCTCAGACCGCCCACGAGGGGCGCTGTGGGCGGGGCTTAGCAAACATAAGCAACTGCAGCGACGCAATAAACGCCATTTGCTCCATCCTCCACATTGGAGCCTGATTCTCGATGACCCTTAACGGCAGAGGTTGAGCAGCCGTGATCCCAGGTCCGAGTGTTGGTGACAACAAGTGGTGACCCTGACATGATTGATGAGTGGGCCACGAGCTGGACTCGTGCACAGGAGCCATGGGGCGCGGGTCTGGCCAAATGATATCGGAAATGGAGCGTGTCATTAAGGTACTGAAAACCTTAACTAAGGAAGCAGGCCTGAAACTGAAATCAGGCCCTGCGGGGGCATGCATCCAATGGATGACCGCCTGGGGGTTGATTACCACCCCACCTAAGATTTTTGATAAGTGTCTATGGCTGTGGATAAATGTGGAGCTCATGGAACAAGCCCTGGGGGGAAGGCTGCAGCACTGTGAAACCTTCGGTACAATGCTGTGGGCAATGTCTTTGGGACAGGAAGCGAACCACGCGTGGCAGGTGGCGCGGCAGTATAT
>NW_008586654.1:0-6658 GCF_000691845.1 Merops nubicus | reverse complement strand
GTGCCCACATGGGGTAATGGGAGCGAGCAGGGGGCCAGGCAAGCCCCGCTGCTCATCCCAGCTGCCAGGGCTGCGGGCAGGGCAGGGGGCACAGCCTGCGTCCCATCGGCCACGTGCTTCTGGTCGCAGCGATTGGCCAGGGGAAAGAGCAGAGACCAGCGTCTTGCATCTTGCCACTCGGCAATATTTCAGGGTCAGAGGAAAACCTCTCCCCAGGGGGGTGGCCATTATGTAAATAGTTGGGACTTGTCCAGTTCGGGACAGACGTGTACTCACCCCCAGAACCTGGCAAGGACACAAACTTGGCCTGAGCTCCTGCGCTTCCCCCTGGTGCAGGGCAGGGTGTAAAGGGTGTGTATGTCCCGGGTCCCCTTCTGCAACCGGCTCCAGCGAGACTTTTGCCTGCAGGGTGCGAATCGGGCCCAGGGGCGTTGATCTGCTTTAATGTGTGTCTGTAAGTGGATTTCTTGGAGAGTAATGCTTAAATAAAAGGAGTTATACAATGCGTCTGGAGCAGGGGGCCGGGGCGGCGGAGGCAGAAGGTCCTTTCTCAGCGGCGTTTCTATGACAGCAGGCAGCTCTCCTCCTGCGGGCAGACGCTTATTCATCGCCCGCTGCGAGACAAGTGCCAGAGGTTCAGGGTATGCCTGGCACCAGCGGGCTGAGCGGGCTGCCCTGGTGTTGGCAGCAGAAATCAGGTCCCTTTATGCAACCTCCCGAGGCCCCCATCTCATACTCTGCATGCCCATCCAGTGCAAACAGACCTGCACGGTTCTCTAGTGCTGTTCTGATTGAGGCTTCTGCCTCAGTGGGATGTGCAGTTGTATGTCTGATTTTAAAAAGCCTTTGTGAGTATAAAGAGGAAACATTCAAGCTCTCTCCTTGGTCTTCCCTGCATGCTCCTCTCCCCAAAGGACAGGGGAAGTCTGGCTCAGGGCAACGAGGAAACTGCAGCCACAGCTCCCATAAATCTGACCTTGCCAGTGCTGCCCGGGCTCAGCCATGCAGGTGGTGAATTCGGGACACATTTTCCAACTCCTGCACCCTGCAAATTACTTTCAGGCTGCACAACTTCTTACAGGCTCCTTTTCACTTTCAAACAAACTCACTGATAAATATTGGACCCAGGAGAATGTGTGTTTTTGTGGGTCAGTGGCACACTGCAGGCTGGTTTGCAGTGTCCTGCTCAGCCCTGCCTGCAGAGCAGCTCTCCTTGCTTGGGAGAAAATAAATGGTCAGCTTTTTGTCCTCAGTTTTTTCAAGTGAGCAACAAAGGCAAGCAGTGTAACACGTAACACAGGAGGCCTCCCGACATGCTGGGAGGCCGGGGAGCACTATCAGTCACTCAGCAGCTGCAGGGCCGCCAGCTGGCTGCCAGCCCTGGTGGCTAATGATATCACAGAGCCAAAATAGCTGCAGCAGAGGAGAAATGCAGAATTCAGAGCCCCATTTTACACATTTTGGTTTTTTTTCCTACCAAATCGGTTGTTTTATTGCTGGGCTGTGCAAATATTCAAATGAGTTTGCCACATGGAAAATAATCTCTGGACTTTGTACCCATTTATTTATCCCTACCTGTTGTTAGGGGCGGGAGTATTTCATCTCTGGATGTGTGCTTGTGGGACAGGGTGTTGAGCAGCAGGTTCCCATATTTCCTGACTTGAGCCCTAAGGTCCCAGCTAACATTGTAGGTGAAAATAAGCTCTGAGGGATCAGGTGTTTCTCTGCTGCACACCTCAGCATGGCCAAGCAGCTGGCTTGGGCTCTTTGCTGCTTTCTGGGTTATGGTAGCACCAGATAGGGAGGAAGGTTTCCTAGTGTTCCATGCTGGAGGCGGGGGACGAGGATCCAATAGCCATGGCAGAGCTCTCTCCTCTGTGCTCAGATGTGGTGTGTGCCTGGGCAGATCTGTGGGTGCCTGGGCATGGTGACAGTGGAGGCAGGCAGGGCTGCAGGCAGAAGTTTGAACCAGTGCAGAAGGAAAAGCAGGGTTGGGAGCGTAGGAGACATCAGCAGCAACAACATTCTGATGATCAGCTGCTGGCCAGCCCCCTGGACCCACCTGGCTCACTCCCAAGGGAGCTGCTGGCCCTTCAGTGGGGTGTTGTTGCCCACATCACATTGCCACAGTAAATGCAGCACCAGTGCCTGCAAATGGTGCCTAATTTCTGTTACAAGGTCAGCCTCAGAGCCAGCGTCCTGCGGGTCCACCACACGTGGTGGACCTACCATCAACCCATCCAGTGAGGACCTGCGTGACATTGGAGGCCTCCCCAAAAAGGGGCTGGGGAGCAGCAAGATTCCCAACAGCAGCCCTCAGCAGACGTTGGGCAACAGCCCAGCACTGGATGTAGGTCACCTCCACGGCAAGCTGTGATATAACCGGGTGGGTCTGGGAATCTGTGCAGTTCAAACCCACAAACATCACCACACCTGGTTACTCCATGAGTGTGGGCCTTTGGGGTGCTGCTGACCTCACCCCAATGCCCCTGCTGGCAGTGCTGGTAGGAAGGAAGGTTTCCCTGAGGCAGGAGAGAAGAGGGCCTGTTATTTAGGAGCAGGCAGGAGCATGTGGAGTGTCCAGCATTGTGACATTTGGGGTGTCACGGCCAGCAGCACCTGGGGGATCTGTGCCTCCCCAGCACTGAGATCCCATCAGTGACATCTTGCTGATGAGGACCTGGATGCTCAGTTCCCTTCCTCTGTTTTGGGAAATCTCAGCCTCTTCTCATACTCAGAAACCCTGAGTCATGTGGTGGGGGCAGATCTCTGCATCCCCCCTGGTTTCTCCTCTGCCCTGGGGAGCAGTGGCAGCCAGGTGACTCCGGGAGGCTCCCTGCTGTTTTGGGAATTCAGGTCTCAATAGCTGCAGGCTGGTTTGGTAACAGTGTTATTGTGGCTCTGCTGGGTGAATCACATCTCAGAGCCTCTGGTGGCGACAGTTCCCGTGGGGACCACGTGTATGGTACAGCCCCTGTGCTGCATCCCAGGAGGATGGATACGCCCCAGATCCCAGCATGGCCAGGACCCAAGGCAGTGGTGGGACCCCTTGGCTGAGGGCTTTTATGGGAGATGGGGAAGAACAAAAGGAAGAGCCCCAAAGAGTTTAAAACTAGATATTTAGGGGAAATAACTTCCTTGCAGAGACTTATGGGGCTGGTGACTCCTGCCAAAGAGGAACACCAGAGCTGGGTGTGCTCAGCAGGAGCTGTGTCCCACAGTGGTGACATCTCCCTGGCCTCATCCAGCCCCATTGTCTCACCATGGACTCATCAGAGGAGTGACAACGTTTCTCTTTCCAGCCCCAGAGGCCAGCTCCCTGAGGCTGTGCCGGGCAGAGGCTTTCGTGGCACTGGGGCAGCTCCCGCGGGCGCTGGAGGACCTGGATGCCGTGTGCAGGGCTGACCCTGGAGAGCACAAGGTGAGCAGAGGGGAGGCTCCATCAGCTGGCCATCCTCAGAGAGAAATCTTGTTGTACAGGAGCAGTTTCTCCCTTTCCTGAATTCTCTTGGCCGTTGGATCCATCCTGCTCAGCCCCATTAAGGAGCAAATCCAGGCTGCGAGCGCTGCGTTGCACTAAGGGCAGAGCTCTGGGGCTGTGCCCATCCTTGTTGGCCTGCAGGGACTCGGGGAAGTGCTGGCCAGAGGCTGAGCTGCCCTTGGAGAAATCAACCCTGGGAGCTCACTTGCTGGTTTTTGAAGCAGGTGTTGGCAATAGTTTTGTGGCTTCAAAGGCAGAAGCCCCTGACTCCTCCTCTAGGTCTCTGTAGGGTTGGTTTGCCTGCCTTTTTCAACTGCTGCATTTTGGGAGAGTCCTGTTTTATGGGTACCTGGCTGTGGGTGGGCCTGTTTTAAATGAGTGTGGGAGCAGCAATGTGTCCAGGTGCTTTGTCCTGGGATGGGAGCAGGTAGGAGGCTGGAGGGAGATTCCCTGGGGGCTCGCACGGGAGCTGAAGGGGCACGTGCTCAGCTGGTCACTCTCTCATGGTCAATGCAGGTTTCTCTGCTCTGCAGGGCTTCTTCAGGAAAGGGAAGGTGCTTCTGGAGATGGGCCAGAGAGAGGAAGCCCTGCTGGCGTGGGAACACTGCCTGACACTCAACCCCCACTTCCACCCTGCTCGGAGGGAGATGGAGAAGGTAGATGGGCCATACCATGGCGAGGTCCTGTGCCCTTGCATCACACAGGGAGATACCCTTATGCTCTGAAGGACTCCTGACTGTCACAGTTGTGCTGCTATGGCCAGCAGTGGGACCAAGGGAAGTCAGGTCCCGTTCCAAGAGCCTTCCCATTGCTCCAATGCAGGTTCATCCATGAAGAAAACTCCCCTTCCTTAGTCCGTATCTTCAAGTCCCAAGTTTTGCAGGGTTTAGATGTTGACACGGCATGAGGTGTGCTTCAAGGCAGCATCAGTAGTCACTCAAGGCAGAGCAAGCAGCTGAAAGCTGCCACTGGAGAGCCAGTGTCTTTTCTGCAGAGGATTTCAGGCCAGCACCCCCCTGTGTACCAAAATCACCACCACTGGTGGGGCGTCCAGCAGCATCCTGGCATGGGGACTCGTTGCCTTCCAGGAGGGAGAGGGCAGGGCAATAGGGAATGACCCTGTACCCCACCCCCCAGCTCCTCTCCTCCCTGCTCTTTGTGGGTGATAGAGAACAGGACTCCCAGCCCTTAAAATACAGCATTTTGTTTGCTGCCTCATGCTGCTTTCTTCCTTACGTGCTGCTAAGGCATTGATGTGGCAGAGAGCTCAGCACTGAAACAAGGAACCCCGACATGCCCTGCAGTGAGCAGGAGGCTGCTTTGGGGAAAGAGGGAGCCTGGCAGCTCACACATCTCCCTGCTTCCTTCTCCCAGCACCTCCTGAGCCCCACTTTCTCCTTGCAGATCCTCAGGCAAGAGGATGCTCCTCAGCCATGTGTGGCTGCTGCACACCCAGCTGATGCTCAGCGGGGCTCAGCTGGTCCCCAGGTTGATGGGGCGAGCCCTGTGCTCCCATCATCTTCTGCACAAGCTCAGGTAAGAGCCTGCAGCCATCTGAGTCTGCGATGGGACTTGACATCCTCTGGGACATCCCAAATTGGGGGTTTCCAGTGGTGGGAAGGGTGGTGTGGTAAAGGGAGGCTGTGCAGGACCATAGCCACATGCACATTGTTGTGATGAGAAGCTGCAGGTAGCAGAGAGTGGGAGAGCAAAGACACTGTCAGAGCTGATCTGTGGGGACTGGGGAAACAGAAGAGGCTCTTTGTCTCCATTCCTCTCTTGGCTTTATTCTGTAGTACTTCTGTTAGTATTTTAGACTGTCATTGTATTCAAAACACCCAAGTCATATTACATTAAAGAAAAATAAAGTCAGTTTTAATTATTTTTTTTTTTCATCCAAACCCCACATTTGACAACAGTTCAGGCCATTAACAGCTACTGAGAAAGCTCATATTTTGCCCATGTTTTGAGCATGAGGTGAGCAGGAGTGTCTGAAGGCCACACTCTCCTGCTGGTACAAGGTGTGAATTCACAGCAGCACACTAGAAAGGCTCCTGGTGCCATGGGGCTGGGTGGGACAGGTGGGGCTGTACATTCAAAGGGAGAAAAAGAGACTTTGGGCTCAATTTCATCTTTGCTATGCCTAGGATCAGGAAGAAGAGCTGGCGGATGGCCAAGGGGATGCAGGGTCTGAGTGTGGCCAGGGGACAGCCACCCTCTCCCAGCCAGGGCAACTAGGAATCAGAGACTTCAGCAGAGAGGCAGCACTGGTGGTTGACAGGTGAGTGTTCTTGAAGGTACCAGGATCTCATCTCATGCAAAATACTTGTTTAAAATCCGTTTTGGTGCTGTGTGCCAGCTCAGCAAACAGGCATCCCAGGGACACATGATGGGGCAGCTCTGGCCAGCACATTTGCTGCTTCTCAAGCATGTGAGGTTCTGACCTTCCTGTGTTGAGCTGGTAAACATACTCTTGGGTCTAGCTTGGTGAAAAGTGCTTGCTAAAGCCAGACATCTCTTGTTCCTTGTGTGGAGTCAAGGAGAGGTTTCCTTTGGTTCCCATGGCTTTAGATTTTGACAAAATTCCCTTGTGAGGGACGTGGCATGCCATGCACTGGGGCAAGTGGCACCTCCACTGACTTGCCATCAGCATCCAGCCAGATGGCTGCCACGTGCCTGGGTTTGGATAAAGTGATGATGGTAACTTGTGGTAGGTCTCCAGAAACCTCCAGCTGGGAGCTTCCTAGGCCACTTCCCCTCCCAGTGCCTCAGTTTCCTTTTGTGCAGAAGGAGGTGGGGATATACCCCCCTCCTCTACCAAGTACCATGAGACTCACTGATGTAAAAGCTATGGATGAACACTGATGGGTTAATAGAGGGATTTATGTCTCATTTCCTAGTGGTTTTGGTTTTAACTTCCAAAGCAGTTGGTGTAGTGTTTAGCTACTTACACCTCAGAACAAGGTTAGAAAGCAAAGATTCATTTTTGGTATTGAATTTGGGATCTTCTTCTCTTTCCTTCTCTTTTGCCACTAGACAACGAAGAGGAAACAGCAGCAGCCAAGTGGACTGAGCCATGCCTCAGGGAGCTGCTGAGCATATCTGACCTGGAGTGCTCCCTCTGCATACGGTGAGTTCTCTGGCAGGAGAGCTTTGGGGATGGAGAATTAGCACCTG